>NC_048585.1:53400919-53648419 GCF_013265735.2 Oncorhynchus mykiss | reverse complement strand
ACACTGTATTTACAGTACTTCAACCTCTCACACACAGGTTATACAAGTCAGTCATGGTGGTCCTGTGTGACTCAGTTGGTAGAGCATGGTGCTTACAATGCCAGGGTTCTACCAAAACTCTATTACAGTCAGTATATCAATAAAGTTCATTGCCGTGCACGTCCAACCACAGTCTTCCCCTCTGGTTTCTTCTTGGATGCCCTTTAGAGTTTAATAATTCTGTTTGTTTATACACACACACACACACACACACACACACACTGCATCATCCCTGCTGCTCATAAAGGATAAATGGGGGTCGTTAGTGTGACCCGCCTCATTGGTCATTACGGGTTGTTAGCGTGACCCGCCTCATAGGTCATTAAGACTTCAGACAGCATCGATCATTTTTGACATGCTGAGGGCCTTCTGCTGCTGTTTACTGCCAGCCAGACCGGAGATGAGTACTGGGTCATTGATTAATCAGGTCTACTGCGCAGGAAAAGAGCAAGAGGAAGTGATTAAAGAGCACATGTTTGATTGGTTTAAAGGAATCCATTAGTATCCCTGTTTCGCATAATCTAGCCAAATGATCCATAACTTCATACTTCCGATAACTGTCAAAGCGTGTCATAATGAAGCTACATTGTTTCTGCAAGGTTCCCTCAGTCATCAGAATCCCTGTTAGGCTGTTCATTATGGTATTCATTATGGATAGTGCTAGCAATACATAACAGAGGGTTTTGCACACACATCTGTGAGAAGCAATCATTTCCAAGGCCAACTTCACTACAGCAGAATAAATCGGAGGAGATATATCAAGGGCAACTTCACTACAGCAGAATAAATCGGAGGAGATATATCAAGGGCAACTTCACTACAGCAGAATAAATCGGAGGAGATATATCAAGGGCAACTTCACTACAGCAGAATAAATCGGAGGAGATATATCAAGGGCAACTTCACTACAGCAGAATAAATCGGAGGAGATATATCAAGGGCAACTTCACTACAGCAGAATAAATCGGAGGAGATATATCAAGGGCAACTTCACTACAGCAGAATAAATCGGAGGAGATATATCAAGGGCAACTTCACTACAGCAGAATAAATCGGAGGAGATATATCAAGGGCAACTTCACTACAGCAGAATAAATCGGAGGAGATATATCAAGGGCAACTTCACTACAGCAGAATAAATCGGAGGAGATATATCAAGGGCAACTTCACTACAGCAGAATAAATCGGAGGAGATATATCAAGGGCAATCGATGTGGCAAACACACATGATGGATCGAAGACAATGTTTGGAGACTTTTAAACCGTTCCTTCTTCCCTCCATTCTGTGAAGTAATCAGTGATCATACACAGCCGTTGCATATCTGAAAGTAACACCATCCATCCCAGTAATGTCAGATAAGCAATTTCTCTAAGGAAGTTACAGTATCAAGGAAGGATGCAGTAATTACTGTAGTATTTACAACTGTCTAATACAGTATATATTTGTTAGTGTTTACAGGTGTCTAATACAGTATATATCTGTTAGTGTTTACAGCTGTCTAATCTATCTGTTAGTATATATCTGTTAGTGTTTACAGGTGTCTAATACAGTATATATATGTTAGTGTTTACAGGTGTCTAATACAGTATATATCTGTTAGTATTTACACCTGTCTAATACAGTATATATCTGTTAGTGTTTATAGCTGTCTAATACAGTATATATCTGTTAGTGTTTACAGCTGTCTAATCTATCTGTTAGTGTTTACAGCTGTCTAATACAGTATATATCTGTTAGTGTTTACAACTGTCTAATACAGTATATATCTGTTAGTGTTTACAGCTGTCTAATACAGTATATATCTGTTAGTGTTTACAGCTGTCTAATACAGTATATATTTGTTAGTATTTACAACTGTCTAATACAGTATATATCTGTTAGTGTTTACGACTGTTTAATACAGTATATATCTGTTAGTATTTACAACTGTCTAATACAGTATATATCAGTTAGTACTTACAACTGTCTAATACAGTATATATCTGTTAGTATTTACAGCTGTCTAATACAGTATCTATCAGTTAGTACTTACAACTGTCTAATACAGTATATATCTGTTAGTATTTACAACTGTCTAATACAGTATATATCTGTTAGTACTTACAACTGTCTAATACAGTATATATCTGTTAGTATTTACAGCTGTCTAATACAGTATCTATCAGTTAGTACTTACAACTGTCTAATACAGTATATATCAGTTAGTGTTTACAACTGTCTAATACAGTATCTATCAGTTAGTACTTACAACTGTCTAATACAGTATATATCTGTTAGTATTTACAGCTGTCTAATACAGTATATATCTGTTAGTATATATCTGTTAGTGTTTACAGCTGTCTAATACAGTATATATCTGTTAGTGTTTACAGCTGTCTAATACAGTATATATCTGTTAGTGTTTACAGCTGTCTAATACAGTATATATCTGTTAGTGTTTACAGCTGTCTAATACAGTATATATCTGTTAGTATTTACAGCTGTCTAATACAGTATATATCTGTTAGTATATATCTGTTAGTGTTTACAGCTGTCTAATACAGTATATATCTGTTAGTGTTTACAGCTGTCTAATACAGTATATATCTGTTAGTGTTTACAGCTGTCTAATACAGTATATATCTGTTAGTGTTTACAACTGTCTAATACAGTATATATCTGTTAGTGTTTACAGCTGTCTAATACAGTATATATCAGTTAGTACTTACAACTGTCTAATACAGTATCTATCTGTTAGTGTTTACAACTGTCTAATACAGTATATATCTGTTAGTGTTTACAGCTGTCTAATACAGTATATATCTGTTAGTGTTTACAGCTGTCTAATACAGTATATATCTGTTAGTATTTACAGCTGTCTAATACAGTATCTATCAGTTAGTACTTACAACTGTCTAATACAGTATATATCAGTTAGTACTTACAACTGTCTAATACAGTATATATCAGTTAGTACTTACAACTGTCTAATACAGTATCTATCTGTTAGTGTTTACAACTGTCTAATACAGTATATATCTGTTAGTGTTTACAGCTGTCTAATACAGTATATATCTGTTAGTGTTTACAGCTGTCTAATACAGTATATATCTGTTTGTATCTGTGGCAGTATTACATTGAAATATCTCTTCCATAGACACCAATAGATGGCAGTAATACATTGAGATACCTCTTCCATAGACATATAGATAGAAGTGTTACAATGAGATACCTCTTCCATAGACATATAGATGGCAGTATTACATTGAAATATCTCTTCCATAGACACCAATAGATGGCAGTAATACATTGAGATACCTCTTCCATAGACATATAGATAGAAGTGTTACAATGAGATACCTCTTCCATAGACATCAATAGATAGAAGTGTTACATTGAAATACCTCTTCTATAACCTAGGCCAGGGGTACTCAAGTACCATTTGAGAAGGTCCGGTCACACAAATGTCCTAGGTGGCACATTTTGCATTGGGCAGAGATTTTTTTTTCTGTTTTAATGCAAATATCCTGCAATTCTACTCATTGTTTCATGTTTTATGTGTGTTTATATGATACAGGGGGGGGGGGGGGGGGGGGGTCCGCGGCCCATCAGTTGAGTATGGGGTGAGTACCTAGAATAACCCGTAAACACAGCATGGGAGAATGGACAGTAACTGTTTCCATCACATGACTAACACCAGACATATATCACCGCCACACACACAGTCACACACACACACAGTCACACACACACTGCATGCATCAGCCTTTTCTTTCTCCATCCATCTTTTCCATGTCTTTCAGTTAAACATGTTTATCGCCTGATCCTAAATCAGATGTAGAGGGGGGTACTCAGAATGCCACAGGGAGATGACGCCTGATTCATAACTCAGTCACAACTGGTCTAGGACCAGTGGGAAAACCTCCATACGGTGTTGTCTCTCTCTCCCTCCCTCTCTAATGAAATACTGTATCACTACAAATCATGGGTAGGCCTGTGTCAGCTGCTATGGCGCTAACAGATGGCTAACAGGGAAGGGTACATAGATCCATTCTGTGACCCGTCATTACCCATCATTAACAGTATTGATCTAAGAACTGTCAGTGATCTCAGGTTCTGTGCTTGTGTTACTGACGCTTGGACCTAGGAGAGGACTGCATATTACAGAGACCAAATGTGAGCCCCCAAATGGCACCCTATTCCCTATATAGTGCACTACTTTTGACCACAGACATATGGGTCCTGGTCCAAATTAGTGCACTATATAGTGACACATTCATACCGTATGTGGATTATGTGTAAATTCCATTATATATGTATATTCTGTCTGTTCATTCTGTCTGTTCATTCTGTCTGTATATTCTGTCTGTACATTCTGTCTATATATTCTGTCTACGTATCCTGGTTATATATTCTGTCTACATATCCTGGTTATATATTCTGTCTATATATTCTGTCTATATAGTCTGTCTATATATTCTGGTTATATATTCTGTCTACATATCCTGGTTATATATTCTGTCTACATATCCTGGTTATATATTCTGTCTATATATTCTGTCTATATAGTCTGTTTATATATTCTGTCTACATATCCTGGTTATATATTCTGTCTATATATTCTGTCTATATATTCTGGTTATATATTCTGTCTACATATCCTGGTTATATATTCTGTCTATATATTCTGTCTATATAGTCTGTTTATATATTCTGTCTACATATCCTGGTTATATATTCTGTCTACATATCCTGGTTATATATTCTGTCTACATATCCTGGTTATATATTCTGTCTACATATCCTGGTTATATATTCTGTCTACATATCCTGGTTATATATTCTGTCTACATATCCTGGTTATATATTCTGTCTACATATCCTGGTTATATATTCTGTCTACATATCCTGGTTATATATTCTGTCTACATATCCTGGTTATATATTCTGTCTATATATTCTGTCTATATATTCTGTCTATATATTCTGGTTATATATTCTGTCTACATATCCTGGTTATATATTCTGTCTATATATTCTGTCTATATAGTCTGTTTATATATTCTGTCTGTATATTATGTCTATATATTCTGTCTATATATTCTGGTTATATATTCTGTCTACATATCCTGGTTATATATTCTGTCTACATATCCTGGTTATATATTCTGTCTACATATCCTGGTTATATATTCTGTCTATATATTCTGTCTATATAGTCTGTTTATATATTCTGTCTACATATCCTGGTTATATATTCTGTCTATATATTCTGGTTATATATTATGTCTACATATCCTGGTTATATATTCTGTCTACATATCCTGGTTATATATTCTGTCTATATATTCTGTCTATATAGTCTGTTTATATATTCTGTCTACATATCCTGGTTATATATTCTGTCTATATATTCTGTCTATATATTCTGGTTATATATTCTGTCTACATATCCTGGTTATATATTCTGTCTACATATCCTGGTTATATATTCTGTCTGCATATTCTGTCTATATATCCAGTCTATATATTCTTTCTGTATATTCTAGTTATATATTCTGGCTGTATATTCTGTCTGTATAATACAGGTGATTCTGATTGTACATATAGTGGTGGGAAGACTTGATTACCTCTAACAGTAAACAACATACACTAAGTGGACAGTTTATTAGGTACAGCACCCCATTCACGAAAATGGTTCGCTCCTACAGACAATGAGTCACGTTGCTGTGGCTTGCTATAGAAAAAATGCGGACAGGCATCGAGGCATTAAGTTACTGTTCAACTGAACGTTAGAATGGGCAAAACCAGTGACCTAAGTGACTTTGAGCGTGGTATAATCATTGGTGCCGGGCGCGCCAGATCCAGTATCTCAGAGACGGATGCCCTCCTGGGCTTTTCACGCACGACAGTGTCCAGAGTTTACTGAGAATGGTGCAACAAACTAAAAACATCCAGTCAGTCCTGTGGGTGGAAACAGATTGTTGATGAGAGGTCGAAGGAGAATGTCAAGAATGGTGCAAGCTAATAGGCGGGCCACAAACAGACAAATAACAGTGCAGTACAACAGTGGTGTACAGAACGGCACCTCAGAACACACAACTCGTTTATCCTTGTCACAAGAAGAAACGTTTCCATTGGGCACGCGATCACCAACACTGGACAATTTTAAGAATGGAAAAACATTGCCTGGTCCGAAGAATCCCAGTTCCTGTTGCGTCATGCTGATGTCAGAGTCAGGATTGGTGTAAGAAGTGTGAGTCCATGGCCCCATCCTGCCTGGTGTCAACAGTACAGGCTGCTGGCGGTGGTGTAATATTTTTCTGGCACACGATACGTCCCTTGATATCCAATTGAGCAATGTTTCCACACCCCAAAGAATTCAGGCTGTTTTGGAGGCAAAGGGGAGTCTGACCGGGTATTAGATGGGTGTACCTAATAAACTGACCGCAGAGTGTATGATACAGTATCATCTGTTACACTGATAGCCTTGTTGAAAATATATCACCACAACATTAGCTACCACAGTTACAGTTAGTGCTGTACATTGCTGGGAACAGTGTGTTAGGCATAGGGGTTGACTTCCTGCCCAGCTACCATTGATTGCAATTGAAACTGATGAGTGTTTCATGTCTTTTTTATTGTACCTTTATTTAACTGGCAAGTCAGTTAAGAACAAATTCTTATTTACAATGACGGCCTGGGAACAGTGGGTTAACTGCCTTGTACAGGGGCAGAACGACAGATTTTTACCTTGTCAGCTCAGGGATTCAATCCGCCAACCTTTCGGTTACTGGCCCAACACTCTAACCACTAGGCTACCTGCTGGTTACTGGCCCAACACTCTAACCACTAGGCTACCTGCCGTCTGTACAGACTAGTTGAAACATATCTCCTACAGCCATGTTGGGACAAAACATACAATTAGAAACATCAATGTGAAGTCACTCAGGGACATTCGTGCCATAGAATGTTATGTTATGCGTAGCCCGTTTAACCACAGGCTATTTTAACTCTCTGTTCGGGATCTGAGAGAGTGAGCCCTAGGGAACCATTTTGCTTGAGTTTTTCCTATCTACATGATCCAGCCAGGAAGAACTCCAGTCCATAGCAGGCTATTGCATAACTAGGGCCTCAGAATCTTTTCCTAGTCTGGTCATGTGGTCCAAAAGCATAGGACATGCTAATGTTCTCTCAACATTGAGAAAGCATTTAGAGAACCTTGCATTGGCAAAAGAAGACAGACACACTCCAGACACAGAAATGATATTAACTTTGAAATTGTAATATCATTCAAACCATTATACTGTCTGATACAGTGAAAGGATCTTCACTCACTCACTTTTGCCAGAGACTTTCAACCTAACTTTTAAAGTTTAATGCAGAAGTCGATGGGCATTAATCTTATGAAGTCGGGTATCCATTTTCAATCAGACCTCTGAACTCTTGGTTCTCATACAGCAGAAGCTCAGTATTGGACCCCATTTAGTTATCTTAAAAAGCTGAAAAGTAAATCAGGTGATAAATGAGTTTATCAAAAGGCACATCTCAATAGGCGGTCCAGGTGTCCTCTGACATAGCACAGGTGGGGGGGGGGGGGGGGGGCTTTCCTCTTTTGTCCCTCTATTGTACCTCTATTGTTCCAGCAAGCAGGTAGGGAGGCTGATGATGTCAGAGTGCACCATCAGACCAACTCCTTGAATTATCAAACCCTTGAATTTCGCAATTGTGTCTAAAAAACACATTTTCTGAATAAATAGTTTTGGGACCCTTAAGTGTGTGTACTTTACTGTATTTACACTTGTAATATAGTTTTTCAACAGGAAAGGTTATAAAATAGATGGAGTGGGACTTTGATTTTGGGTCCGGTACTGTTCAGTTAATATTAGTTACCCCTTGGCAGCATTATCAGAAAACACGGCATTGATTTTCACTGCTATGCAGACAATACACAAACTTTACATGTCTGTGTCACCAGAGAATTTCAGCTCCACGGATAAATTATTAGACTGTATTAGTGATTGAAATACTTGGATGGCTCACAACTTCATCTGGCCGCACATTTTGATTCACGGGCAATAAAGATAAAACACCAGGTTAAGAAACCTAGGTGATGTTTTAGATTCTGAACTCCATTTTGAGTCATGTGACCAAAACATATTTTTACCACCTGAGGAACATTGCCAAGGTGCAGCCGTTTCTCTCTCAGTCTTATACAGAGAGACTCATCCATGCTTTTATTACAAGCAGGCTTGACTACTGTAATGATCTCCTGTCTGATCTACCCAAGAAAGCCATTGATCAACTGGAAAACATACAGAATGCTGCAGCACGGGTACTGACCAAGACTAGACAGAGAGCACACATTACACTGGTTTTAAGGTCTCTGTACTGTAAAACATACAGAATGCTGTAGCATGGGTACTGACCAAGACTAGACAGAGGGCACACATTACACTGGTTTTAAGGTCTCTGACTGGCTGTCTGTGGGTTTTAGAATTCATTTTAAGCATCTCCTATTGGTTTTTAAATCAATCCATGATTGTGCACCCCAATACATGTCAGACATGCTTTTAAAGTTCTGTACCCAGTAGGTCCCTCAGGTCCCCTGGCCTTTTAACTATCCCAATACATATGAGCAAGAGGCAGCCTCTGGAATAGCCGGCCAGAGAACCTGAGGGCTGAAACTGTGGACATATTTAAAAGAGATCTTAAAACACCTTTTAAGTTTTGCTTTTCCTTCCTTGTTTTTAGTCGTTCAGTTTTGATGAATTTATCGCTCAATGTCCCGCCAAGGTTAGACTGAATTCCCATGGGAATCCATTTGTTTTGGGAAGGGAAAGTCACTTCTAATTTCCTCATGAAATAAACCTGAGCTGGGCAGCGTAGCTCGTCTGTAAACACACTTTACACAGGTTACACACGCACACAGACACACCCAACAGCCATTATTCCAGGTGAAGAGGAGCCTGTGACAGTCCAACAATAACAGCACAGGGGGATATAATGAGTGTTGTTGGTGGAATAGTACTATTAGAATCTGTGTCATGGTCATTAGAGAAACCCTCCCGGATCCTTCACAGTAGAGTAGAGTAACCCCCCAGAGAACTAATAGAAGACAACCAGTCACAGATATAAGTAAAACACATAACAAACTCACTGCAAGTGATCTAAAAAGCCCTGCATGGACTTTTAGCTCACAGTATTGAACTGTAATCATGGTCCAAGTTTCTCAAGTACACCACAAGCCTTCAGAAACAAACCAGGTACAAAACAGGTACCACAAGCCTTCAGAAACAAACCAGGTACAAAACAGGTACCACAAGCCTTCAGAAACAAACCAGGTACAAAACAGGTACCACAAGCCTTCAGAAACAAACCAGGTACAAAACAGGTACCACAAGCCTTCAGAACCAAACCAGGTACAAAACAGGTACCACAAGCCTTCAGAAACAAACCAGGTACAAAACAGGTACCACAAGCCTTCAGAAACAAACCAGGTACAAAACAGGTACCACAAGCCTTCAGAAACAAACCAGGTACAAAACAGGTACCACAAGCCTTCAGAAACAAACCAGGTACAAAACAGGTACCACAAGCCTTCAGAAACAAACCAGGTACAAAACAGGTACCACAAGCCTTCAGAAACAAACCAGGTACAAAACAGGTACCACAAGCCTTCAGAAACAAACCAGGTACAAAACAGGTACCACAAGCCTTCAGAAACAAACCAGGTACAAAACAGGTACCACAAGCCTTCAGAAACAAACCAGGTACAAAACAGGTACCACAAGCCTTCAGAAACAAACCAGGTACAAAACAGGTACCACAAGCCTTCAGAAACAAACCAGGTACAAAACAGGTACCACAAGCCTTCAGAAACAAACCAGGTACAAAACAGGTACCACAAGCCTTCAGAAACAAACCAGGTACAAAACAGGTACCACAAGCCTTCAGAAACAAACCAGGTACAAAACAGGTACCACAAGCCTTCAGAAACAAACCAGGTACAAAACAGGTACCACAAGCCTTCAGAAACAAACCAGGTACAAAACAGGTACCACAAGCCTTCAGAAACAAACCAGGTACAAAACAGGTACCACAAGCCTTCAGAACCAAACCAGGTACAAAACAGTTGTCCATAATATTTGAACTTACCTAAAAGAGAGGAGATAGAAAAACAGCAGGTTAATATTAGACAATTGATGAAGGGCATAAGGTCACATACATGTACATGGGAACACAGATTAGATGTGTTTGTGTGTCACACCTGGACTGAAGCCAGATACTGAGGCTCCACAGGGAAGCTAACAACAACGCCCCCCTCCTCAGCAACAGGCAGCAGAGAAAGAAAAGGAGAGAGAGATTGAGAGAGAGAGAGAGAGAGAGAGAGACAGAGCGAGAGAGAGAGAGAGAGCGAGAGGGAGGGAGGGAGAGATACAGAGAGAGCGAGAGAGAGAGCGAGAGAGAGAGAGCGAGAGGGAGAGATACAGAGAGAAAGACACAAAGAGAGACAGAGAGCGAGAGAGAGAGAGCGAGAGAGAGAGAGAGAGAGAAAGGGAGAGAGAGAAAGGGGGGGGAGACCATACCTGGCTGTGAGATATGCTATCTATAGTATCTCTATGTAAGACAAGGTATTGTTTACCACAGTATAAGGCAATCTATGGCTTGACCTATGCTACTCATCACCCAGAGTGCTAAGGCATGTCTTTTCCAAGTCTTATAGTAACCCAGAGTCAGTAGCAGGGTCATGAACTATGTCCTCCTCTTCCAGCCTCCTGTTCAACAGGGTCAGAGGGGAGGAAGATAATAAGACAGACTTTCCATCATCTTCTTTCTATCAAGATATCTGTCTATCAATCCACACACACACACACACACACACACACACACACACACACACACATCAATATCCAATTCAGTGAATGTGTATGTTCTGGCCAGTCAGTGAAGCCATCCTGCGCGCGGTAGCGGCTAGCAGCTACTTCTCAGAGGGCTGGTCAGATGAATGTCAGAGACAACTCCTCACCCCATCCCACCAAAAAGAGCCTCAGTCCCATAGACAGAGACACAGATTGGTGCAGAGCAGAGGGAGGGAGGAAGAGAGAGACAGACAAGAAGGGAGTAGAGAGAGAGAGACAGACATGAAGGGAGTAGAGAGAGAGGGGGGGGGGGGGGGAGAAGGGAGGAGAGAGAGAGGGGACAGACAGAGCGTGACCAGGCAGTGGGCAGCATGTTCCCCTCTCTCACCTCCCTGAGAGGAATACTGATCTAGACCAACAGCAATGTCTTTGTTCTCATGGGAACGCTGTCTGTTACAGTATTAAGTCGTATTGTTAATGTCAGTGGGTGTAATGACAAGAATATCAGACTATTGAAAATGACTGAATGTTAACTGATTTGACAGGTGGACATTTCTACAATAAATGTTCACATAATACTGTAATAAATCTGGCTAATTTGTGTCGCTATAACCCGGCAATCAAGTGCTTCAAGAATGCAAGCGTGAATCGTAAAATGTATCTTTAGGTTATTGGGAAGGCATTGATAGCCTTTGACTATAGGAATGATGCTAACCAAAGAGATGTTTAAATAATGTACTGCATTTTTCCTGAAGGTGCTTTGCAACGGTGCTGTAAAATGCTACTGAGAAGTACAAGGTAAAGCACATACCGATACTGTAGACTACAGTTTTGCAAGGAACAGAAATCATGAAGCCTTTTCTACAATCTTAGATGTGTTTCAGTTGATGATTTTCCTTTGCTGACTCTGCTCTGGTATTGTCCTGTGACGTGACAGACGGCACACTGCTACGGTGACATGACACAGTGTTTTCTCCTCTGTGTGTGGTTGGAGAAAGTTCTCTGTCTGTCATTCAGAGAGACAGAATAAGGGGAAAGAGGCAGTTGGACGTCTCCTCTGGCTGGGGTGGACTGTAATGTGGAATCCAGGCAGGCAGGACCTAAGTGAGACACAGCCTTGTGCTCAAGGAAGGAAGAGAGGAAAGGAGGGGGGGCTATACAGAGAGAGATACAGAATAGAAAAGACAGGGGAAGTGTTGTATAGCACACTGTATTACTTATACAACTAATATAAGGACAGGACATGAGACAGGAGTGGAAATTAATGTGGGCATTGTTTAATGCGTCTCACAGGAAGAACATTCCAAGCATTTTAACGTAGGTAAGCAAGGGGGGGTTACAGGTGCCCTAAAGGGACAAAACAAGAATATCAACACACAACATATTCCTTTGATGACTCATAAGGAAAATATTCAATGTAAATATTAACTGTTTTGCCTATTGTTTTCTTTTTAACATAAGTCCTCTTAATGTAAATAAATTAACTTTTCAGAATAACCTTTTTTAACCAGTTGCATCTCTAGGGGCGCTATTTCATTTTTGGATAAAAAACGTTCCCGTTTTAAGCGCGATATTTTGTCACGAAAAGATGCTCGACTATGCATATTCTTGACAGTTTTGGAAAGAAAACACTCTGAAGTTTCAGAATCTGCAAAGATTTTGTCTGTAAGTGCCCCAGAACTCATTCTACAGGCGAAACCAAGATGATACATCAAACAGGAAATGAGCAGAATTTCTGAAGCTCTGTTTTCTAATGTCTCCTTATATGGCTGTGAATGCGACAGGAATAAGCTTAGACCTTCTGCCGTTTCCCCAAGATTTCGGCAGCATTGTGACGTATTTGTAGGCATATCATTGGAAGATTGGCCATAAGAGACTACATTTTCCAGGGGTCCGCCCGGTGTCCTTTGTCTAAATTTGTGCGTAATCTTCAGATGCGGGCATTTTCTCCTGGGATTCAGGAGAGAAAGCACACTTCCGTTTGCCATGTTTTCAGTCGATATTATGGAGTTAATTTGAAAAAAAGTTCGCGTTTTGAGGACTGAATTTTCGGGGTTTTTTGGTAGCCAAATGTGATGTACAAAACGGAGCTATTTCTAATACACAAAATATTTTTGGAAAAACTGAGCATCTGCTATCTAACTGAGAGTCTCCTCATTGAAAACATCTGAAGTTCTTCAAAGGTAAATGATTTTATTTGAAGGCTTTTATGTTTTTGTTGAAATGTTGCGTGCTGGATGCTAACGCTAATGCTAACGCTAAATGCTAACGCTAAATGCTACGCTAGCTAGCTACTTTTACACAAATGATTGTTTTCCTATGGTTGAGAAGCATATTTTGAAAATCTGAGATGACAGTGTTGTTTACAAAAGGCTAAGCTTGAGAGATGGCATATTTATTTCATTTCATTTGCGATTTTCATGAATAGTTAACGTTGCGTTATGGTAATGAGCTTGAGTCTGTATTCACGATCCCGGATCCGGGATGGGGAGATCAGAAAGGTTAAACTAGGGAAAGAGGGTCGATTGCCTCAGTTCCCAGACTTAACCCTGGGGTGTATTCTGCCCCAATGTCGGGGGTTACTAAATAGTCAAATTGTCAGGGGGTCGTCTTTCTCTTGCAGGGTAATGACAACGTACAGGTGAGTCTACAGTCACATTATCTCTGAGTCTGAGTGGTGATGGTGTATGCCCAGACAGGGGTGCAACAGTACCCTGAGTAGGCACTCTGGCTGGTTCAGGTTAGTCCGGAGCACATTCCACATTTGTAGGTTGCTGCAGTGGATGTTCAGGTGATGGCTCGTAGTCATGGTAGGTCTCCAGTAGCTGATCTTGGTTTGTCACGGTATGAGTCATCTCTGAGGTTGGTTCCTGGCAACAGTTGATCCACGTGTCTCCTCCAGATGATGTTTTCCGGTGAGTGAACTGTGTAGGACATACATGTGCAACCACAGCGGCTGGTATCCACTTTGGACCTTTGCAGTAGTTCCGAGCAAGAACTCTCTCTCCAGCTATGAAGCTTCTGTTTTTTTGCTTTGCTCTGTCTCTCCACCTGTGCTCGCTGTTGTGTCTGTACAACCTGTTAAGTCTTTCAGTCCAGGTCTCAGGTTGAGTCGCATGTGAAGCTGACTTTTCATCATGGCTGACGCGGGTGCCACTTTGGTTGTAGCATGGGAAGTGTTTCTGTAGGTTAACAGGAAGGTGTTTAGGCGCCTATTGAGGGAGCCGATCCCTTGTGATGATTTTAAAGCTTGCTTTATCGTTTGGACAAGCAACGGAATGCCGGTGTGGGGATCAAAGATGGAGGTGAGGGGTCTTTGGTCCGTCAGCAGTGTGAATCGTCGGCCAAACAGAAACTGATGAAATGTCTTATTAACTCCAAACACAATGGCGAGTGGTTCACGCTCTATCTGTGCATAATTGCTCTCTGCTTTACTTAAGGTCCGTGATGCGAAAGCAATTGACCTTTCTTCACCTGATGGCATGATGTGTGAGACAACCGCACCAACGCCATAAGGCGATGCATCACATGCCAACTGTAATGGAAAGTTGGGGTTGAAGTGGGTTAGGGCCTCTGACTGAGCTAAGGCTGTTTTCACTTGAAGGCCTCCTCACGTCTGTCTGTCCACTTCCACTGTTTGGTTTTGTTCAAAAGTTCATGCAGTGGCTTTAACATGTTAGGTAGGTTTGGCACAAACTTTGCGTAGTATGTCAGTAGTCCTAAGACTGATCTCAGCTGACTCACGTTCCTTGGGGATGGAGCTTCCGCAACGGCCTTCAACTTCGATGGCGCCTTGTGGAGCCCCGAACTGTCGATGACGTGGCCCAGGTACTCAACAGAGGGCCGGAAAAACTTGCATTTGTTCTTTCGGACCCTCAGACCATACTCTTCTAATCTCTGTAGTGTAACATTCAGGTTTCTCAGGTGCTCCTGCTCGTTTTTGCCGGTGATGAGTAGATCATCGAGGTAACATTGGACCCCAGTGAGCCCACTCAGTATCTGGTCCATAGCTCTCTGAAACAAGGACAGAGCTGAGGTGATTCCATAAGGAAGCCTCCAGTACCTGTACAGTCCTTTGTGAGTCACTATGGTCAACAGTTCTTGTGACTCTTAGTCAACATGCATCTGTAGATAGACTTATGTCAGGCCTATCTTACTGAATTTTTATCCTCCAGCTAAACCAGAAAAGAGGTTGTCAATGAGGGGTAGTGGATATTTTTCAGCAGTCAAGACTGGGTTAATGGTGACTTTGAAAGTCTTAGTGATCCATCTTTTTTCATGACTGGAACTTTTGGTTTTATGGCGTATGAGACAGGTTTAGCTTTGAAGCATTTTGGCTTGCTGTCTGGTTTCACTGTCAATTTAACTGTTATGTCCTTCATACTGCCAAGTTCTCCTTTCCACGATATCCTTAATATCCCATGTAGGTTTGTGTCTTCTTTTGTAACCATGTGAATTTCCTGACAGTTTAGTTTGATCTTTTCCAGCCATGTGCGTCCTAGCAATGCTGAATGGTTGCCTTTCACAATGTAGAGTGGTATCTTTACCTTCAGTTTGTTGAGCTCCACTGTAACAATCACACTTCCTCTCACTGGAACAATCTCATCGGTGTATGTTTTCAGCATCATCTTTGTGGGCTGTAGTGTGAGGGGATGTAGTTTCTCCTTGTATACAGCCTCAGGCAGCAAAGATATGGCTGCTCCAGTGTCCACTTGCATCGGTTCTGCGTTTCCATCCAGTAGCGGTGTCACCCAGTATCCGTATCCATTGTCTGAAATGGACAAAACATGCAACGATTCTTCCCCTTCAGACAGGGTATCACTTTGTTCATCCTCTGTGTGCTCCATTTTATGCACTTTATTTTTGTACTTCCTGAAGTGGCTTTTCCTTTGTTCAGTACTTTGTTTGATTGTGTCATTTTGTTTTTACATGCACGTTCGATGTGACCCTTTTTTCCACAACTTCTGCAGTCTAAGTCTTTGCACCAACACTCCTCAGCTTGGTGACCTGGTTTCCCACAGCGATAGCATGGCTTCCCACCTCGTGCCTTGTTTTTTAACCACGTAGACACCTTATGCACTTTGGTCGATGCACTTAGCTGTTGTGCGTCTTTATTTGCCATTTCCATTGACGTACTCACTTCTATTGCTCTCTGCAATGTTAAGTTACTCTCAATCAAAAGGCGTTTCTGAATTTCCTCGCTGCGCATGCCACACACTAACCTATCACGTATAGTGTCACTCATTGATCGCCCAAATTCACAGTGTTCAGACAACTGTTTCAATACAGCCACAAACTGTGAGATTGATTCCCCCTCCTCTTGATTTCTCTTATGAAACCTGAATCTCTCTGCGATTATCAGTGGTTTGGGAGAATAATGCCTTTTTAAGGTAGCCACAATCATGATATGATTTATCACCAGGTTTTTCAGGCGTTACTAGGCTGCGCAGTAGATTGAATGTTTTTCCTCCCATAACAGTCAAAAATGTTGGCACAATATCTTCTGCTTTAATTCCATTTGCCAACACAAAGTACTCCAAACGTTCTGTGTAAGAACTCCATTGTTCCACAGATTCATCAAATGTTCCTATATTTCAAACCAATGCAGACATTTTCCATTTATTTTTTATTTCTCACACTTTTCAGACGGTCCCTTACTCCCAGACTGTTTTTTATTTTAACTCACGCTGACTTCACTTTCTCCCGCAGCGAAACTCTTCCTATCCCTCGAGGGTCTCATTGCTGTGACATCAAAAGCTAGTTAGCATCACTCGACTGGCTAGCTCCACGTTTTGTTTGCGTCTTTCTACAGAGGAAAAAAAATTACGAATTTAACTCAGACTTTCTGCCGAAGATAATGACCGCAAACGTGAGAACCTTTCTTCCTCGTCGCCAGTTTTGTTGTATAGCACACTGTATTACTATGAGGATTCTGTGTTATGCACTATAGCCCGTTACCATATATGTGATTGAATATTATCTGCTGTTGGCTTGTGTGGATGTATGGGTTATGCAACATAGCTGACTTGAGACATTGTTAACAGTTTCAGGGCCATGGGCCTTTCTCATGATGGAAAAATACAGAATAACATGAAGACAGGAACTGTGCAATGAGTTGGGGGGGGCACATTCAGAACGTAGTGTTGCGAGAACAAACTGTCTTTTGTTAGATAACAGGAGCCAGGTGCCTGATAACTGTATATTCTACACAATTACAACGACTGACCGCTGGAGCGCCCGGGGGATGGGACCAGCTCTGCGCCAACAATCAACGATAGGCTGGGTGAGTCTAAACCACGCCCAGTCTCTATTCTGACTGGCTGGCTCGGAAGCAGGAACTACTTCTGTCAATAGTATATTATAATATCTTTGTCAGGAACAAGTCAGTTCTCTGTTTGCCCTGCGAGGTGGGACAGAGAGCCCGTATATACGAAAATTACATTTTCCACTTATTGCTTAGCTGATAAAAAATACATAGTATACAATTGGTGACTCAATGTCATATTTATCCTGATACCAGATTTGAATTGACTCAACCCTAACATTACTTATACAACTAATATAAGGACAGGACATGAGACGGGAGTGGAAATTAATGTGGGCATTGTTTAATGCGTTTCACAGGAAGAACATTCCAAGCATTTAAACGTAGGTAAGCAAGGGGGGTTACAGGTGCCCTACAGGGATAAAACTAGAATATCAATACACAACAGGAAGGATAAAAGAGAGAGAGCGAGAGAGAACTTGTGTGAGTGTAATGTTTATTGTTCATTTTTTCATCATTTGGACCCAACCAAATGATGAAAAAGCAAAAAGATAAACTATTTGACACACCGGAAAGAATCAACCAAGAAACAGAGAAAATTGGAATGCTATCTGGTCCTAAACAGAGAGTACACAGTGGCAGAATACCTGTGAGCATAGCCTTGCTATTGAGAGAGGCCGCCATAGCCTGTCCTCTCGAGGGCAAGGTCTGCCTATGTGCCCACTGCCCACAAAATGGAGGTGGAAACTGAGCTGCAGTTCCTAACCTCCTGCCAAATGTATGACCACATTAGAGACACATACACTACATGACCAAAAGTATATGGACACCTGCTCGTCGAACATCTCATTCCAAAATCAAGGGCATTAATATGGAGTTGGTCCCCCTTTGCTGCTATAACAGACTCCACTCTTCTGGGAAGGCTTTCCACTAGACTTGCTTCCATTCAGCCACAAGAGCATTAGTGAGGTCGTGCACTGACGTTGGGCGATTAGACCTGGCTCGCAGTCGGCATTCCAATTCATCCCAAAGGTGTTTGATAGTGATGAGGTCAGGGCTCTGTGCAGGCAAGTCAACCATTTCTGTATGGACTTCGCTTTGTGCACGGGCACATTTTCATGCTAAAACAGGAAAGGGCCTTCCCCAAACTGTTTCCACAAAGTTGGAAGCACAGAATCTTCTAGAATGTCGTTGTAATTTGTAGCATTAAGATTTCTCTTCACTGGAACTAATGGGCCTAGACCCAACCCTGAAAAACAGCCCCAGACCATTACTCCTCCTTCGGGCACGCTATACGCTTCAGCAGTCCCGTTCTGTGAGCTTGTGTGGCCTACCACTTTGCGGCTGAGCAATTGTTGCTCTTAGATGGTTACATTTCTCAACAACAGCACCTACAGTTGACCGGGGCAGGTCTAGCAGGGCAGGAATGTGATGAACTGACTTGTTGGAAAAGTGCCATCCTATGACGGTGTTACTTTGAAAGAGACTGAGCTCTTCAATAAGGCCATTCTACTGCCAATGTTTGTCTATGGAGATTGCATGGCTGTATGCTTGATTTTATACTCCTGTCAGCAACGGGTGTGGCTGAAATAGCCAAATCCACTCATTTGAAGGGGTGTCCACATACTTTTGTGTATATAGTGTATTTCCCCCAGATCACACAGAACCACAAAGAATTGAAAAACAAATCAAACATTAATAAACTCCCATATCTGAAATAACGTAGTGTACAATCGCAGCAGCAAGATTTGTGGCCCGTTGCCATGACAAAAGGGTAACCAGTGGAGCACAAAAAACATTGTAAATACAACCTATATTTATCTGTTTATTTATCCCTTTAATACTTCAACTATTAGCATATTTTTACAACACTACATACATAGACAATAATATAACATTTTAAATGTCTATATTCCTTTAAAACCTTTGTGAGTGTAATGTATACTGTTAATTTCTGATTGTTTATTTCCTATCTATTTCATTTGCTTTGGTGATGTAAACATGTTTCCCATGCCAATAAAGCCCTTTGAATTGAATTGAAATTAAATGAATTGAGAGAGAAGAGAGAGAGAGAGAGAGAGAGAGAGAGAGAGAGAGAAAGAGGTGAATGGAATTAGGGTGAGCGAGACCGCAAGAGCCAAGATAAGGAAGAGACAAGAGGAATAAAACAAGAGACAAGAGGAATACAACAAGAGACAAGAGGAATACAACAAGAGACAAGAGGAATACAACAAAAAGGATGAAAAAAGGAGAGGCGCAATTCTTCCTCCTGGAAATACCAGGGGCTGAAGAGGATGGTTAATGTCCACCCGCCGAGTGCAGCCAATCACACACCACCGTACACTGTCTCCCACACAGAACAGAGAGCAAGCATTCGTGCACAAGAAGAGCATTAGAAAGAATAATCCAAGTGAAGCAAACGGTGAGAGACTGAGAGACAGGGAGAGAGATAGACAGAAATGGAAAGGAGAGAGAGAGAAAGAGAAGGGAGCGAGAGAAAGAGAGAGGGAGGAAGAGAGAGATAGACAGAAATGGAAAGAGGGAGAGAGAGAAAGAGAAGGGAGCGAGAGAAAGAGAGAGAGAGAGGGAGGGAGGGAGAGAGAGAAAGAGAAGGGAGCGAGAGAAAGAGAGAGAGAGAGGGAGGGAGAGAGAGAAAGAAAGGGAGAGGGAGAGAGTCTTCTACCTGTGTGCTCTCTCCATATGATGTGATTTACTGGGTGAGGGGAGTGTCTGTCTGCAGCAGCTGGTCAGGATGTAATCAGTACGTTGCCCCAGAGCTGCATCACAGATAGTATTTGTACATACTTTTTCATCAGGCAAAAAAAAAATAATGGTCCTGATACCTGACTGCTTTCAGTAGGGAGAATCATTGGTCCACTGAAATGTCATACTGACCTATCAGTGTTATTTATGCTGAATGTAATTGAAGCAGTAACCAATGAGGAGGTCTGACAGGGCTAGGTCAAACTGCAGTTGATAACATTAGGTCCCTTTAACAGAGAATGACTGGAAAGTGTGGTCATAACTGTCACTGCTAGTTTATTGAAGCCAGTGCAGGCCATTTGAGGAGAACAGCTGTCACTTTTCTCTTGTTCTAAGAACTGAGGAGTTAGACAATATGACAAGCTGTTGCTTCCCCATCCCCTGAGTCACCATAGATCTTCAAATAAAAGGGCAGTAGGGCAACCACATTAGGACATCCTCAGGCACAGTTTAGGAGATTAAATACTACAGGGTTGAGAGATGACTAGGGTACAGATGAGAGTTGAGGCTGAGAACTGAGGATGTCCTAATATGCATGCCGTAGCAGGGCAGAGGCAACAACAGGGGAAAACACATCCTTGTGACAGGAGTGCCAAGAGGAACAGTGACTGAAGTAAATGGTTTCCGCCTCTGCAGGACATCAGCACAAACTAACCACGCACACTCTGACAGGCACAAACTAACCACAGTGACAGGCACATACTAACCAGACACACACACACTGACAGGCACATACTAACCACGCACACTCTGACAGGCACAAACTAACCACGCACACTCTGACAGGCACAAACTAACCATGCACACTCTGACAGGCACATACTAACCACACACACACACACTGACAAGCACAAACTAACCACGCACACTCTGACAGGCACAAACTAACCACGCACACTGACAGGCACAAACTAACCACAGTGATAGGCACATACTAACCACACACACACACACTGACAGGCACATACTAACCACGCACACTCTGACAGGCACAAACTAACCACGCACACTCTGACAGGCACAAACTAACCACGCACACTCTGACAGGCACAAACTAACCACGCACACTATGACAGGCACAAACTAACCACGCACACTCTGACAGGCACAAACTAACCACGCACACTCTGACAGGCACAAACTAACCACGCACACTCTGACAGGCACAAACTAACCACGCACACTCTGACAGGCACATACTAACCACAGTGACAGGCACATACTAACCACACACACACACACTGACAGGCACATACTAACCACAGTGACAGGCACATACTAACCACACACACACACACTGACAGGCACATACTAACCACAGTGACAGGCACATACTAACCACACACACACACAGTGACAGGCACATACTAACCACACACACATACACTGACAGGCACATACTAACCACAGTGACAGGCACATACTAACCACACACACACACAGTGACAGGCACATACTAACCACACACACACACAGTGACAGGCACATACTAACCACAGTGACAGGCACAAACTGCATAAAGGTACTGGTACTGATATTCTGCAAAAGGTACAGGGATTGGACTGCTGAGGACTGGGTTAAAGTCATTTTCTGTGATGAATCCCCTTTCTGATTGTTTGGGGCATCCAGAAAAAGCTTGTCCAGAGAAGACAAGGTGAGCGCTACCATCAATCCTGTGTCATGGCAACAGTAAAGCATCCTGAGACCATTCATGTGTGGGGTTGCTTCTCAGCCAAGGGAGTGGGCTCACTCACAATGTTGCCTAAGAACACAGCCATGAATAAAGAATGGTACCGACACATCCTCCGAGAACAACTTCTCCCAACCATCCAGGAACAGTTCGGTGACGAATCAATGACTTTTCCAGCATGATGGAGCACCTTGCCATAAGGCAAAAGTGATAACTAAGTGACTTGGGGAACAAAACATCGATATTTTGGGTCCATGACCAGGAAACTCCCCAGACCTTAATCCCATTGAGAACTTGTGGTCAATCCTCAAGAGCCGGGTGGACAAACAAAACCCCCAAAATTCTGACAAACTCCAAGCATTGATTATGCAAGAATGGGCTGCCATCAGTCAGGATGTGGCCCAGAAGTTAATTGACAGCATGCCAGGGCGGATTGCAGAGGTCTTGAAAAAGAAGGGTCAACACTGCAAATATTGACTCTTTGAATCAACTTCATGTAACTGTCAATAAAAGCCTTTGGCACTTATGAAATGCTTGTAATTATACTTCCATATTCCATAGTAACATCTGACAAAAATATCTAAAGACACTGAGGCAGCAGACTTTGTGAAAATTAACTTTTGTGTCATTCTCAAAACTTTTGGCCACAACTGTACTTGTCAGCTACTACAGCAACTGAAATGACTGCAACACTGAACAAAGAGTTGCAGTTAGTTTCAGAGTGGGTGGCAAGGAATAAGTTAGTCCTAAATATTTCTAAAAATAAAAGCATTGTATTTGGGACAAATCATTCACTAAACCCTAAACCTCAATTAAATCTTGTAATAGATAATGTGGAAATTGAGCAAGTTGAGGTGACTAAAGTTACCCTGGATTGGAAACTGTCATGGTCAAAACATAACAAAACAACAGTAGCTAGGATGGGGAGAAGTATTGTCAACAAAGCAGGTCCTACAGGCCCTAGTTTTGTCGCACCTGGACTACTGTTCAGTCGTGTGGTCAGGTGCCACAAAAAAGGACTTGCAATTGCAATTGGTTCAGAACAGGTTCAGAACAGGGCAGCACGGCTGGCCCTTGGATGTACACAGAGAGACAATATTAACAATATGCATGTCAGTCTCTCCTGGCTCAAAGTGGAGGAGAGATTGACTTCATCACTGCCTATATTTATGAGAGGTATTGATTGATATGTTGAATGCACCGAGCTGTCTGTTTGAACTACTGGCACACACCCATGCATACCCCACCAGACATGCCACCAGAGGTCTCTTCACAGTCCCCAAGTCCAGAGGGAGGTGCACAGGAATACATGGGAGGTGCACAGTAATACATAGAGCCATGACTACATGGAACTCTATTCCACATCAAGTAACTGATTCAAGCAGTAAAATTAGATTTAAAAAACACCTTATGGAACAACGGGGACTGTGAAGCAACACAAACATAGGTGCATACACACACACACACACACGATAGCATACGCACGATACACACACACACGTAAACATGGATTTTGTATGTATATATGTGGTAGTGGTGGAGTAGGGGCATGAGGGCACAGTCTGAATGTATTGTAATGTTTTTAAAATTGTATAAACTGCCTTAATTTTGCTGGACCCCAGGATGAGTAGCTGCTGCCTTGGCAGCTAATGGGGATCCATAATAAATACAAATACACAGTGACAGGCACATACTAACCACACACACACACTCTGACAGGCACAAACTAACCACACACACTCTGACAGGCACATAAATGGAAGAGGAAATGGCAGAGAGAATAAAGAGATCAGATCATGTGACGACGACGCTGTATCTTTAACACAATGTAACTATGATGTTTCCCCAGGGAAGCATTTCTTTGGGACACAGACAGACAGACAATGCTCTGCGTGACTGTCATCCAGCGGATGCTGCTGTATGTATTACGGCGGTCATCGAAATGAGACCAAGGTGCAGCGTGGTAGGCGTACATTTTGAATTTATTAAATGAACACCAAAAAAACAAGAAAGATAAACAACACGTAAAATAATGTAGCGTTAAACCAGCAACTAACAAAAACAAGATCCCACACCAGAAAGTGGGGAAAAGGGCTGCCTAAGTATGATTCCCAATCAGAGACAACGATAGACAGCTGCATCTGATTGGGAACCATACTCGGCCAAAAACAAAGAAATAGACAACATAGAGTTGTCCCCAAATAGAGACATAAAACGTCCCTCTAAGGTCAGGGCGTGACAGTATGTCACAAAATATGAAGAAAATAGGGCAGGCAGGAGATTTTGCTCAGGTTTAACGTAAATGGTTTGAGCTAAAACGATCCCAGGAAAAATGTCATAAACCAGAATGGGAGAACGCAATACATGTGGATCTAGAGGGATTTCCAAAGGTGTCAACCACAGGTCGTATTTAAATTACGTTCACTGCTCAGACAAGGGAACACTAAGAAATAGAGAGACCATTCCCTGTTTTACGAGCTCCCCTGTTAGACGTAATGTTTCCAGCTCAACATAACGACAGACAGGCCCAAGCAGTCACTCATACACTGCTCCTGCATACACAATGCTTACTGAGGAGGCCAGTCACTATCTCAGAATTGTCTTTTCATCCAGTTATATGCATTTAAACCCATGTTGTTTTTTTACACAGAACAGATTCTTCAGTGTAGAATAACGTCATCCCCCTTTGTTTTAAGAAACAGAAAGGGGTCTACCAGTCTCTTGGAAAACCTTATTATGAACAGAACTCCTCTATACAGGTGTTTGTTATGAGGGAAGTTGATAAATGTCATGAATCTAACCACGAGCTAGCCTCACATTTGTTTTTAGCTCTACAGCTCCATATTATGCTAATCCGCAGAAAGCTATTCATAACTGCAGATTGGGCCAAATTATATTTGACAGCTCGGTCCAAATATTTATCTCATGAATTCAATATTTACATTATGATTTTATTACAATCCCTATTTCCTGAAAAGAAAGTAAGCCATGCATTATACGGCATGTGGAAAGTGTTTCCGTTGTTTCCTATAATTCTCCCTCCCTCCCTCCAATTCTAAACTACTCTATAGAGGTTTAACCTGTTTATGACAGGTGCAATGCTTTGTCACAAAGCCCCAAAAGTGGCCCACCTTGTCTCTTAAAGTCTATGTTTAGACTCTGAAAGTCTATTATCTGCCAGTCAGGGGGCTATTAACTATTTATATTTTAGCAGCCATGACCTCCTTTGAAAGGTTTATATAGTAGTGACACTATAACAGCTTCACTGTTTCCATTTCTTAGACCTGGAAAACTATTATTTTCCTCCTTGCCTTTTGGAGTGAACCGTGTTGCTCATGCTAGGCTAACACGGTGTTCATGCTAGGCTAACACAGTGTTCATGCTAGGCTAACGCAGTGTTCATGCTTGGCTAACACAGTGTTCATGCTTGGCTAACACAGTGTTCATGCTTGGCTAACACAGTGTTCATGCTTGGCTAACACAGTGTTCATGCTTGGCTAACACAGTGTTCATGCTTGGCTCACACAGTGTTCATGCTTGGCTCACACAGTGTTCATGCTTGGCTCACACAGTGTTCATGCTAGGCTCACACAGTGTTCATGCTAGGCTCACACTGTGTTCATGCTAGGCTAACACTGTGTTCATGTTAGGCTCACACAGTGTTCATGTTAGGCTCACACGGTGTTCATGTTAGGCTCATACAGGGTTCATGCTAGGCTCACACAGTGTTCATGTTAGGCTAACACAGTGTTCAGGTTATGTTCCCAGAGAGATGGCCTTACGTTAGCCTGACGTTAGCCTGACAAAACCACACCATCCTAAAGGCATCTCTCTCACCTCCTCAGATGAATTGGTATTGGTAGGCACCCTAGGGCTGGGTGGTATACCGTATTTGACTACATACAGGTGTTGATGCACGGACTGGTTTGGGTTTTTACTTTACTTTCTATAACGGTATTTGAATGTTTGGTTTATTAAATGTGATATGCCATGTGTAGTGTATAGTACCAGTCAAAAGTTTGGACACACCTACTCATTCAAGGGTTTTTAATTATTTTTAATTAATAGAAAATAATAATAATAGAAAAAACATAAACTATGAAATGACACAAATGGAATCATGTAGTAACCAAAAAAAGTGCTAAAACAAATCACAATATATTTTATATTTGAGATTCTTTAAAGTAGCCATCCTTTGCCTTGATTACAGCTTTGCACAGTCTTGACACACACACACACACACACACACACACACACACACACACACACACAACAACAAAAAAGTCCCCTTTGCAGGACCCTGTCTTTCAGAGATGATTCGTTAAAATCAAAATAACTTCACAGATCTTCACTGTAAAGGGTTTAAACACTGTTTCCCGTGCTTGTTCAATGAACCATAAACAATTAATGAACCTGTGGAATGGTCGTTAAGACACTAACAGCTTGCAGATAGTAGGCAATTAAGGTCACAGATATGAAAACTTAGGACACTAAAGAGGCCTTTCTACTGACTCTGAAAAACACCAAAAGAAAGATGCCCAGGGTCCCTTGCTCACCTGCGTGAACATGTCTTAGGCATACAGCAAGGAGGCATGAGGACTGCAGATGTGGCCAGGGCAATAAATTGCAATGTCCGTACTGTGAGACGCCCAAGACAGCGCTACAGGGAGACAGGGTGGACAGCCGATCGTGCTCGCAGTGGCAGACCACGTTTAACAACACCTGCACTTGCAGGTGCCTTGGTGGAAAGAGTGGGGTAACATCTCACAGCAAGAACTGGCAAATCTGGTGCAGTCCATGAGGAGGAGATGCACTGCAGTACTTAATGCAGCTGGTGGCCACACCAGATACTGACTGTTAGTTTTGATTTTGATCCCCCCCTTTATTCAGGGACACATTATTCAATTTCTGTTCAGTTTATGTCTCAGTTGTTGAATCTTATGTTCATACAAATATTTACACATGTTAAGTTTGCTGAAAATAAACGCAGTTGACAGTGAGAGGACGTTTCTTTTTTTGCTGAGTTTAGGTTGAGTTTAGGTTTAAGTTGAATTGAACAGTATAAAACAATCAGAATGGAGAAAGCCTGACTTTGTTGCCACCCTCGGGTCAATCACTACTCACAAACCACATTTAGAACATTTATTAAAACAAAAACATAAAACACTGTCATACTGTCAATTTATTTTTAAATACCGTGATAGGATCATATATTTTGGCTATATGGCCCAGCCCAAAGGCACCATGGCACCAACAGTCCTATACGCTCCGAATCTTTTTATGCACTGGACAGCCATATTAAAAACTGGGGACTGCAAACCTCGGGCTACACACAGCGAGAGATTGATCGGCACTGTCACTTGGCGAGCACTGAGCTATTTCAATCTTGATCTCAACGCAATAGCCAGTAGCAGTTAAATCAGCACCAGTCTAAACAGAACACTGTCTAGTGTCACCACATTCAGGCTCTTCATATCCACTATCCTCATTAACCCTAGTTAACCCTCCTACTGTTTACTCAGAGGAAAAACACCCATGCTGCTATTCATTCATGTACAATAAATACACACACACACACACACACACACACACACACACACACACACACACACACACACACAGTGTTGAAGCCCTCGGCAGTGTCCCTCTCAGTGTTCCTCTCTGCAAGTTAAATTGAAGTGGTGTGGAATAAGGAGTGGGGGAGGTAGGGGCCAGACCCAGGGCTGTGTCTGTCACAGCACCGCTCCACACCCCCATCCAGACCCAAAATAGACCCAGGAGTTTATGCAGCAGAGAGCTCCTGAGTGAGTGGGCTGTTTCACACACACACACACACACACACACACACACACAGAGATCTCCACCGACAGTGTTAATACTCCACCATGACATTGAGTATTACAACACATCCTGGCACAGTTGAGCTTCCTCATGCTCGCAAGGGATGAATTTGATACACACACTGATTGAGAGTGAGTGAGTGAGTACACACACACAAACACACACACACACACACACACACACTACAGCTGGAGCAGGAGTGTAGTGGCACAGGGCTGTGGATTCCTACCTGTGGCTGGGGACTGTGAGTAATTGAATGAAGATACACATACAGCTAGTGGAAACAGCACGACATCAGTCTGTTCCAGACACTCTGTTCCAGTGTGTGTGTGTGTGTGTGTGTGTGTGTGTGTATGCTTTGGTTTTACTATCCTTGTGGGGACCAGAATACCTCACAAGGAAAGTAAAACACAAAAAGTGGGGACAATTTGACAGTCCCCACAAGGAAAAAGGCTATTTTAGGCTTAGGGATTAGAGGTTAGGTTTAGGGGTTAAGGTTAGGTTACAGTGTTGGGAAAATTGGATTTTGAATGGGAATAAATTATTTTGTCCCACAAGGATATTAAAACAAACGTATGTACGTATGTACGTACGTACGTACGTACGTACGTACGTACGTACGTACGTACGTATGTATGTATGTATGTATGTATGTATGTATGTATGTATGTATGTATGTATGTATGTATGTATGTATGTATGTGTGTGTGTGTGTGTGTGTGTGTGTGTGTATGTATGTATGTATGTGTGTGTGTGTGTGTATGTATGTGTGTATGTGTGTGTCCATGATGTCCCCATGTGGAGTGGAGTCATTAGGACAACCCAGCTGTGGCCAGAGATGTTTGTCCCGGGCCCATATCCATGTCCTATGGATCTAGTGGCTTCTAGAGGCTTTGATCTGTGCTGTAGGTAGGTTATGCTAAGGGTAAGTGTGGTACTTTACTAACATGTGGGTCACTGGTTACAGAATAAGTTGAATAGGATAATGGCTGACTGGCCTATAGGTAAAGGGGCTTTGATGTGTCCCCTGGAACTGGAGAAGTGATACAGAGAGAGGAAGAGAGGAAGAGAACGAGAAAAGAGAAAGAAGGCTCCCAGGGGGGTAAAAAACCGAGTGAGAGAGAGAGACTGTTAGACAGACTGACCCAAAACCAACCTGCATAGAATCATGCAGATTTCATTTTAAGTGTCATAACTACCAACGCAAAACCCCTAGAGATATTGAAAGCTATGTTCAAAAGACCAAGCATTTATTGCAATTTTCCTCGATAACTTATCCAGAAACTCGCTCTCTATTCCGTCCTATAGGAGCCCATTCCGGCTCTATACACTTTATAGTTTCCTGGCTTATGCTGGCTCTTCCATGCAACTGCTTCCTCGTGTACGTCGGATCCGGGCAGGCGAGGCAAGCTGTTCGTGTTTGTAATGCTATTGTTCCAGCTGTATCAATTTAAAGCCTCTCAGCCAGGCGGTACGATACGAGTGGTTAGCTAGCTTTATAGGCTAATGCTCAGTGGGGGGGGCTCACATCCCCTCCCTTCAACCCCGCTCAGAACAACGTGTCCAGCTTTATAGTGAGAGTACAGATATCCAGGGCTGAGGGCTCCCTACACAGCTCAAGGACTAGAAATGTCTGGCCTAAACTTAACTGACACACTTTGACTGCTACAAGCTCCACTTGCCAGACAGACAGCAGATCAGGGTAAGAGTCCTCCCTACAGAGGGGGTGGCAGGTAGCCTAGTGGTTAGAGCGTTGGGCCAGTAACTTTAAAGGTTGCTGGATCAAATCCCTGAGCTGACAAGGTTTAAAAATCTGCTGGTTTCCATGTGTTGAACCCCTGGTTTCCATGTGTTTGATTCCAGCCATTATTATGAGCCTGTGCCCTCACAGCTATATCTGTATTACATGGAGGAACAGAATGACACTGCATTTCAGCTTCCGTCTGGCCCAACACCAAGGATATGACAATGGTAATAATGATGGTCTCTCTCTCTCTGTCCCTCCCTCCCTCTTTCTCTAGGATGGTCCCACTGAGATGAGCAGACAAAGACACAGAATCCTACCAGGCACAGCTCTCACAAATCTGCAATTAAAATGAGGGCTTCCTCTCCTCCTCGTTCCACTATACACTGTCTTCTACTCTACTGTACTGTTACGTAACATAGTCAAAACTACTGATGAGGAAGCACGCAGAGGGAGGGAGTTTTTCCAAGCCTAGGCTTGTCTAGCCCGGATCTGTTTCACCTGTCAATGTGATTGTCTCCACCCCCTCCAGGTGTTGCTTATTTTCCCCAGTGTATGTATCCCTGTGTTTCCTGTGTCTCTGTGCCAGTTCATCTTGTATGTTTAGTCAAGTCAACCAGCATGGTGGTTTCCCCGTACTCATTTTCTATTCTCTTTTGCTCGTCCTCCCGGTTCTGACCACTGCCTGACTCTGGACTACTTTCCCGCCTGCCTGATCATCATGCCTGCCCTGACCTTGCCTGCCCTTCAGTACCTATTGGACTCTGAACTGGTTTTGACCTTTTGCCTGTACACAACCATTCTCTTGCCTACCCCTTTTTGGATTAATAAACATTGTGAGACTACAACCATCTGCCTCCTGTGTCTACATCTGGGTCTCGCCTTGTGCTTTGATAAGGCTGAGTTTATGTATAAGCACTTTGTGACATTGGCTGATGTAAAAAGGGCTTTATAAATACATTTGATTGATACACACGCACACACCACACAGATTGGAGTTCAATAGCCTCATCACTAGAGGTCGATCGGTTATGATTTTTCAACGCTGATACCAATTATTGGAGGACCAAAAAAAGCAGATACCGATTAAATCGGCTGATTTTTACATTTGTAATAATGACAATTACAACAATACTGAACGAACAATGAACACTTTAAATGTAACATAATATATAGTCAATTTAGTCTCAATGAAACATGTTCAATTTGGTTTAAATAATGCAAAAACAAAGTGTTGGAGAAGTAAAAGTGTAATATGTGCCATGTAAAAAAGCTAACGTTTGAGTTCCTTGTTCAGAACATGAGAACATATGAAAGCTGGTGGTTCCTTTTAACATGAGACTTCAATATTCCCAGGTAAGAAGTTTTAGGTTGTAGTTATTATAGGACTATTTCCCTCTATACCATTTGTATTTCATAGACCTTTGACTAGTCGATGTTCTTATTGGCACTATAGTATTGCCAGCATAATCTCAGGAGTTGATAGGCTTGAAGTCATAAACAGCGCTGTGCTTCAAGCATTGCGAAAAGCTGCTGGCAAACGGAGGAAAGTGCTGTTTGAATGAATGCTTACGAGCCTGCTGCTGCCTACCACTGCTCAGTCAGACTGCTCTATCAAATATCAAATCATAGTGTAGCGTCGTAGGCTTACAGTTTTACATTTATTTTATTTAAAAGACACAGGAAAAACAACAAAATATAACCCGGAAAAGCTACAAGCAGTGCAGAAAGCAACTACACACAAACAAGATCCCACAATCAAAGGTGGGAAAAAGGGCTGCCTAAGTATGATCCCCAATCAGAGACAACGATAGACAGCTGCCTCTGATTGGGAACCATACCCGGCCAACAAAGAAATAGAAAAACTAGAATGCCCACCCAAATCACACCCTGACCTAACCAAATAGAGAAATAAAAAGGCTCTAAGGTCAGGGCGTGACACATAGACTTATAATATAATAAACACACTGAAATACAAGCCTTAGGTCATTAATATGGTCAAATCCAGAAACGATCATTTCGAAAACAAAATATTTATTATTTCAGTGAAATACGGAACCCTAAGTCTAAATATTACTGTTACATTGCACAACCTTCAATGTTATGTCATAATTATGTACAATTCTGGAAAATTAATTACGGTCTTTGTTAGGAAGAACTGGTCTTTTCACAGTTCGCAACGAGCCAGGCGACCCAAACTGCTGCATATACCCTGACTCTGCTTACACTGAACGCAAGAGAAGTGACACAATTTCAGGTACCGCATTGATTATATGCAATGCAGGACAAGCTAGTTAAACTAGTAATATCATCAACCATGTGTAGTTAACTAGTGATTATGTTAAGATGTATTGTTTTTTTATAAGATAAGTTTAATGCTAGCTAGTAACTTACCATAGCTCCTTGCTGCCTGCACTCGCGTAACAGGTGGTCAGTCAGACACGCAGTCTCCTCGTGGATTGCAATATAATCGGCCATAATCGGCGTCCAAAAGTATCGATTACTGATTGTTATGAAAACTTGAAATCGGCCCTAATTAATCGGGCATTCCGATTAAATCGGTCGATCTCTACTCTTCACAGACATAACTCGAAAAACATTATGCAGGTATGGCTGCGATCAGTTAATCATTAAGCTAATGACAAGAACAAAACGAATTGATAAACTTCTGAAACTGAGTGGTTCTACAATTTAGTTTTTATCATCATAAAAGGAAAGCTGTGTTAAGTTATTCATGGATTTCTTTGAGGAATCTAAGCTTCCTCCAGGGGAGAGGAGCGGTATGCTCAAGTGAGGAATATATTAGCATTTTCAATTATCAGATTTAGCTTTGGAAGCATTTACAGCATTCAACCATGAATGTATTTCATTACAAATCAATGATAAAACAATACTTGGTGGGTGGTTCTGTGTGTAATTGTCTTCCGTCTTCTGTTGACAATAAGAAACAATCAACTAGTTATGTATTTGGTGAAATTAAAAAGAACATGGTACATTGTGTAATAAAGAATGGCCCGTATCACTCTGAGGTAGCTTGGCACCTCATGCTTGCTTACCTCGTGTTTTACAAAATATGTCGAGAGAAATATATTTTGTGAAGGCTATACCCTCTCTTTCTTCTAAAAAGGGGCACACCATCATTTATTGATGAATACTGTAGGTGTATAGGGAGAAAATAGGTGCTATTCACAGACCCTGCCTTTTGGCGATATATACCCAATACTCCATCCCTCCTCCCCTCTCCAAAAATACACTTCCCTCTAAAATAGAGTTCTATAGAAACACATGATTCAATCTCAGAGCTGGCCCCCAATCCTCAATGGGATGGCAAAGCTTATAGCTTCCTCTGCAGGTTAATATACTACTATAATAAGACCACGCCCCCTTTACTCCCGCTAACTCCACCCAGCAACGTGACCCAGGTAGCAGAAGTGATGGCTACAGTCTCCTTGGAGCTTGCCAGAAAGGCTAGGAGGAGGAGTGACTGGAACTGAAAAGGCCCTCCTCCCTCTACACTTTGATTTAGAGTCACACTGGAGGATTACACAGAGATGCACGGGATGAATGTGTAATCTGGGAGTGGGTTTAAAATGGGGAGGAGTTTCAACCTTCCTTCACCCTCTGCCACCCTGTCTAGCAGGTGTGTGTGTGTGTGTGTGTGTGTGTGTGCTCAGTGGGCATCCCTTATGTTAGACTAAGCAATTAACAGATGGGCTAATTTCATCCCTTTTTTTATTTATTTGTGGCTTACGTTCAGTGATCCTCTAAATAAGGCCTAATCCTGAATGTGATTAAATGCAGGAGGTCTAGGCCTCCTCTCCCACCTGCCAGCCTACCAGGCTAATACATAGTGAGCTCCAATAGTATTGGGACAGTGACACACGTTGTGTTGTTTTGGCTCTGTACTCCAGTACTTTGGATTGGAAATGATACAATGACTGACTGGGAGGTTAAAGTGCAGCCTGCCAGCCTTCATTTGAGGGTATTTTCATCCATTTCTGGTGAACCGTTTAGAAATTACAGCACTTTTTGTACACTTTTAGGGGACCAAAAATATTAGCACAAATTCACTTAAATGTGCATTAAAGTAGTAAAAAGTGAAGTATTTGGTCCCATATCCTAGCATGCAATGATTACATCAAGCTTGTGACTTGACAAACTTGTTGGATTCATTTGATGTTTGTTTTGGTTGTGTTTCAGATTATTTTCATTAATGATGTGTGTGTGTGTGTGTGTGTGTGTGTGTATATCATACCCAAGACATGCTAACCTTTCACCATTACAATAACAGAAAATGTTTCACTGTCCCAATACTTTTGGCGCCCAGTGTAGCTCTTCCATATAGGCAACTCTACTGATCAAAGGACATCCGTCTCAGAGATGTTATGTCATGCTGAGGGGATAAAAAAAGGAAAAGTCGGCCACCAGCTTCAGAAGCCTCTGTATGCATGACTCCAGGTTACGGTGTTAAGAAACGTCACCACACCATCTGCTGTGTAAAACATAGGCAACACTCTTAGAAAAGAAGCTGCTATCTAGAACCTTACAGGGTTCTTCGGCTGTCCCCATAGGAGAACCCTTTGAATAACCTTTTTTGGTTCTAGGTAAAAACCCTTTTGAGTTGCATGCATAACATTTTACAGAAGGTTCTGCATGGAACTCAGACGAGTTCTACCTGTAACCAAAAAGGGGTCTCTTACGGGGACAGCCGAAGAACCCTTTTGGAACCCTTTTTCTAAGAGTGCACTCATTCTGACGCAAAAACAGAGAAACCTGTCTAAGAGATCTGGCTCTGTGGGTGTGAGATCCATTCTTTGTGGTCTTGGGTCTTTGAAATAACAATCCATTTTGAACAGGGTGCATATTGGTTATGCAGTGAAAATGTTTTCTTTATTCAGATGTTTACACTCAGTGCTGAGCGTCCCATCCCAAACAACCTGAGAGAGAGAGACAGAGAGAGAGAGAGGAAGGAAAGCGATGGACACATGGTTCTCATTTCTGAATTCCAGAAAAGCAAAATCATGATATAGAATACCACTCCTCTTGTTTCCTAAAATTAATTCACTTAAGATGTCATCGCGTTCAAACAAATTGAACAAATCCAAAACACAGAATATAGCAGAAACCGGGAGAGAGAAAAAAAAAGAGTGAGAGGCGAAGCAAGGGAGAGGGAGAGAGAGATTTGGCACAGACCAACATTTGGGCATTTTGTCAGACAACCTGGCTACCTGGGCAGGAATCCAAGACCAAGGATCAAGGGAAGGATTTATTATATTACAAATTATAAGACATAGACATACTGTAGGTCACTCTCAATCCTTCTATGATGAATTCTCCACACCAGAACTGAAATCAAGGTCGAAACAAACCAAATTATAAAGGAAGTGTGTGTGTGTGTGTGTGTGTCCCTGTGTATGAACACACATGTCAATAGCAACAGAGAGACCAGAGACCGTCCCAGAAGCCAGCAGGTAAGGTAATGAGGTACACACTCACACTCCTCTGTGCTCAGTGAGGGAGATGAGAGGATCAGGACCCACCACTATTACACCACTGAGCAGCCAGCACACATACAGAGCTTTTATTACTGCCAGACAAGACACTGAGCCCACAAGAGTGCCCATACACACACACGTATATTAATGGCTATACTGTACTACTGCCAGATTTAACATTGAGCCCCCCCCCCCCCCCACACACACACACACACACACACACACACACACAAGGAGAGAGAAGTGAAGAGAGAGAGAGAAAAAAAGAGAAGAGAACAGAAGAGAAGAGAGAGAGAGATATGTCATATTAAGCCTACTACCAGACAGAATGAGGACACATACCAAACAAACACACCATAGTCCATACCTGACCAGAGACACGATATGTACAGCCTGTAGATACCCCTAGACCACACACAGCCTGTGGATACCCCTAGACCACACAGCCTGTAGATACCCCTAGACCACACACAGCCTGTAGATACCCCTAGACCAGACACAGCCTGTAGATACCCCTAGACATCACACAGCCTGTAGATACCCCTAGACCACACACAGCCTGTAGATACCCCTAGACCACACAGAGAACACACAGCCTGTTGATACCCCTAGACCACACACAGCCTGTTGATACCCCTAGACCACACACAGCCTGTAGATACCCCTAGACATCACACAGCCTGTAGATACCCCTAGACCACACACAGCCTGTAGATACCCCTAGACCACACAGAGAACACACAGCCTGTAGATACCCCTAGACCACACACAGCCTGTAGATACTCGTAGACCACACACAGCCTGTAGATACCCCTAGACCACACAGAGAACACACAGCCTGTAGATACCCCTAGACCACACACACACAGCCCATATACTACTGCAGGAACAATTACACAAGGAAAACATTGTAAGCCTGCTTTTAGGATTGTACCACATACTGTAAGCTTATAGGAGGAAGAAAGAATACAGTACAGTATGGTAGCAAAGGATTCTGGCCACTATAATAAGCATCATGGCAAAACTCACACACTTCCAAACTCCTGTAGTCAAGTGCTTCTGAATCTGAGCTCCATAGAATTTGGAAAGCTGTCCAACAACGACATCAGTCTCACCAGCAACTAAACAGCTGCAGCCAAGCAGCGTCCTCACATCCTCTTGCCTAACACTGAAAGCTACATCGACGGTAAAACACCCCAGGAAGAGTGAACATACACATGTGGAGAAGGTGAATACACACACCCCTCTGGGGAATGTCAACAGCTTTATCTCAGAATGAGAGGTGTAAAGAGAGAGAGAGACAGAGAGAGTTGATCGTTTATTTATAGTTTAGTTATTTATAGTTCCACGCTCATTAGGCAATTCCTACTAATTACGAATAGAGTTGTCTGAGAGGCATTCACACAAACACATTTAATGAGTTATACATCACTTAAAATGTACAGGGCACTAGCATCCATGCCTGCGGTTGATTCCTTCTCTGGTTCACCTCTCTGCTGTTTTCAGACCTGTAATATCATGTCAATTAAACACATTAGGGTATGATGGAAAAAATGGCCACACCCAACAGCCATGAAATACAAAACACACACTAAACTGACATCATAACTCATTAGAAGCACTACTAATCCATGACTTAATGGTTGGTCGAAGAGACAGCGAGTCAACCTGTACTGGAGTCTAGTTGCATCCAAGATGGTTCAGTTTGGAGCCACAGAAATTGATTCAGCTATATCTATCCCTGGTGGGGTAATTACTGGCAGCCGTTCTGAATGCTGAGACTTCAGGGATGGAGGGAGAAAAGAGAGTAAAGGAGGGAGAAATAGAGAATAAAGGAGGGAGAAATAGGAGGGAGAAATAGAGAGTAAAGGAGGGAGAAATAGAGAGTAAAGGAGGGAGAAATAGAGAGGAAAGGAGGGAGAAATAGAGAGTAAAGAAGGGAGAAAGAGAGAGGAAATGAGGGAGAAAGAGAGAGTAAAGGAGGAAGAAAGAGAGAGTAAAGGAGGAAGAAAGAGAGTTAAGGAGGGAGAAATAGAGAGGAAAGGAGGGAGAAAGAGAGAGGAAAGGAGAGAGTAAAGGAGGGAGAAAGAGAGAGGAAAGGAGGGAGAAAGAGAGAGGAAAGGAGGGAGAAAGAGAGAGGAAAGGAGGGAGAAAGAGAGTAAGGAGGGAGAAATAGAGAGTAAAGGAGGGAGAAAGAGAGAGGAAAGGAGGGAGAAAGAGAGAGTAAAGGAGGGAGAGTAAAGGAGGGAGAAAGAGAGGAAAGGAGGGAGAAAGAGAGAGTAAAGGAGGGAGAAAGAGAGAGGAAAGGAGGGAGAAAGAGAGGAAAGGAGGGAGAAAGAGAGAGGAAAGGAGGGAGAAAGAGAGAGGAAAGGAGGGAGAAATAGAGAGGAAAGGAGGGAGAAAGAGAGTAAAGGAGGGAGAAATAGAGAGGAAAGGAGGGAGAGTAAAGGAGGGAGAAATAGAGAGGAAAGGAGGGAAAAAGAGAGAGGAAAGGAGAGAGTAAAGGAGGGAGAAAGAGAGAGGAAAGGAGGGAGAAAGAGAGAGGAAAGGAGGGAGAAAGAGAGAGGAAAGGAGGGAGAAAGAGAGAGGAAAGGAGGGAGAAAGAGAGTAAGGAGGGAGAAATAGAGAGTAAAGGAGGGAGAAAGAGAGAGGAAAGGAGGGAGAAAGAGAGGAAAGGAGGGAGAAAGAGAGAGTAAAGGAGGGAGAGTAAAGGAGGGAGAAAGAGAGGAAAGGAGGGAGAAAGAGAGAGTAAAGGAGGGAGAAAGAGAGAGGAAAGGAGGGAGAAAGAGAGGAAAGGAGGGAGAAAGAGAGAGGAAAGGAGGGAGAAATAGAGAGGAAAGGAGGGAGAAAGAGAGTAAAGGAGGGAGAAATAGAGAGGAAAGGAGGGAGAGTAAAGGAGGGAGAAAGAGAGGAAAGGAGGGAGAAAGAGAGAGTAAAGGAGGGAGAAAGAGAGAGTAAAGGAGGGAGAAAGAGAGAGTAAAGGAGGGAGAAAGAGAGAGTAAAGGAGGGAGAAATAGAGAGGAAAGGAGGGAGAAAGAGAGAGGAAAGGGGGGAGAAAGAGAGAGGAAAGGAGGGAGAAAGAGAGAGGAAAGGAGGGAGAAAGAGAGAGTAAAGGAGGGAGAAAGAGAGAGTAAAGGAGGGAGAAAGAGAGAGTAAAGGAGGGAGAAAGAGAGCGTAAAGGAGGGATAAAGAGAGAGGAAAGGAGGGAGAAAGAGAGAGGAAAGGAGGGAGAAAGAGAGAGGAAATGAGGGAGAAAGAGAGAGTAAAGGAGGGAGAAAGAGAGAGTAAAGGAGGGAGAAAGAGAGAGTAAAGGAGGGAGAAAGAGAGAGGAAAGGAGGGAGAAAGAGAGAGGAAAGGAGGGAGAAAGAGAGAGGAAAGGAGGGAGAAATAGAGAGGAAAGGAGGGAGAAATAGAGAGGAAAGGAGGGAGAAAGAGAGGAAAGGAGGGAGAAATAGAGAGGAAAGGAGGGAGAGTAAAGGAGGGAGAAAGAGAGGAAAGGAGGGAGAAAGAGAGTAAAGGAGGGAGAAAGAGAGAGTAAAGGAGGGAGAAAGAGAGAGGAAAGGAGGGAGAAAGAGAGTAAGGAGGGAGAAATAGAGAGTAAAGGAGGGAGAAAGAGAGAGGAAAGGAGGGAGAAAGAGAGAGGAAAGGAGGGAGAAAGAGAGAGTAAAGGACGGAGAGTAAAGGAGGGAGAAAGAGAGGAAAGGAGGGAGAAATAGAGAGTAAAGGAGGGAGAAAGAGAGAGGAAAGGAGGGAGAAAGAGAGAGGAAAGGAGGGAGAAATAGAGAGGAAAGGAGGGAGAAAGAGAGTAAAGGAGGGAGAAATAGAGAGGAAAGGAGGGAGAGTAAAGGAGGGAGAAAGAGAGGAAAGGAGGGAGAAAGAGAGAGTAAAGGAGGGAGAAAGAGAGAGTAAAGGAGGGAGAAAGAGAGAGTAAAGGAGGGAGAAAGAGAGAGTAAAGGAGGGAGAAATAGAGAGGAAAGGAGGGAGAAAGAGAGAGGAAAGGAGGGAGAAAGAGAGAGGAAAGGAGGGAGAAAGAGAGAGTAAAGGAGGGAGAAAGAGAGAGTAAAGGAGGGAGAAAGAGAGAGTAAAGGAGGGAGAAAGAGAGAGTAAAGGAGGGAGAAAGAGAGCGTAAAGGAGGGAGAAAGAGAGCGTAAAGGAGGGAGAAAGAGAGTAAAGGAGGGAGAAAGAGAGAGGAAAGGAGGGAGAAAGAGAGAGGAAAGGAGGGAGAAAGAGAGAGGAAATGAGGGAGAAAGAGAGAGTAAAGGAGGGAGAAAGAGAGAGGAAAGGAGGGAGAAAGAGAGAGGAAAGGAGGGAGAAAGAGAGAGGAAAGGAGGGAGAAATAGAGAGGAAAGGAGGGAGAAATAGAGAGGAAAGGAGGGAGAAAGAGAGGAAAGGAGGGAGAAATAGAGAAAAGGAGGGAGAAAGAGAGAGGAAAGGAGGGAGAAAGAGAGAGTAAAGGAGGGAGAAAGAGAGAGGAAAGGAGGGAGAAATAGAGAGGAAAGGAGGGAGAAAGAGAGAGGAAAGGAGGGAGAAATAGAGAGGAAAGGAGGGAGAAATAGAGAAAAGGAGGGAGAAAGAGAGAGGAAAGGAGGGAGAAAGAGAGAGTAAAGGAGGGAGAAATAGAGAGTAAAGGAGGGAGAAATAGAGAGGAAAGGAGGGAGAGAATCAGAGTGAAAGAGACACAAGCAGATGCTCTGACTGGCAGCAGTGAATGGGCACGCAGAGGCCAGTGCTAGATACCACCCCTCTATACATACACAGACACACACTCTCAACCAATGTAGAATAGCTCAGTAATGACCCCAATACCCCCTACCCCACTATCACAAACCCAGCGCTGCACTCCAGCTAATACCAATTCAGCATATAGATTAACCCTCCAAAATGCTCATCTAATTTCTACTCAGGCAGTCCCCCTTCATCGGATTACAGACTAAACTACTCCAGATTGCAGGGGGAGAAAGCATGCTTCTTCTCCAGCCTCCTCTACCCTCTTAGACATCTGAGAGGACGTTTTAATAGAATCAAATTAGGGTGAGAGCAAAGGCCCAACGAGGAAAACCACGTCTTCCTTTCACCAGAATGTTAGTTAAATTGACGAGTAAGGGCAGTGCCTGTAAGGGCAGTGCTAGTAAGGGCAGTGCTAGTAAGGGTGATGCTACTAAGGGCAGTGCTAGTAAGGGCAGTTCTACTAAGGGTGGTGCTACTAAGGGTGGTGCTACTAAGGGTGGTGCTACTAAGGGCGATGCTAGTAAGGGTGATGCTAGTAAGGGCGGTGCTACTAAGGGCAGTGCCTGTAAGGGCAGTGCTAGTAAGGGCAGTGCTAGTAAGGGCAGTGCTAGTAAGGGTGATGCTACTAAGGGCAGTGCTAGTAAGGGCAGTTCTACTAAGGGTGGTGCTACTAAGGGTGGTGCTACTAAGGGTGGTGCTACTAAGGGTGGTGCTACTAAGGGCGGTTCTACTAAGGGCGGTGCTACTAAGGGCGGTGCTACTAAGGGTGGTGCTACTAAGGGCGATGCTAGTAAGGGCGGTGCTACTAAGGGCGATGCTACTAAGGGCAGTGCTAATAAGGGCAGTTCTACTAAGGGCGGTGCTACTAAGGGCAGTGCTACTAAGGGCGGTGCTACTAAGGGCAGTGCTAGTAAGGGCAGTGCTAGTAAGGGCAGTGCTAGTAAGGGCAGTGCTACTAAGGACCGTGCTACTAAGGACCGTGCTACTAAGGGCAGTGCTACTAAGGGCAGTGCTAGTAAGGGCTATTATCCAGTCAGTCACTACTCACCAGGAGTCTTACCCAGAAACAGTGACTCTTTCTGGGGGTAGCTTTATCAGCACTTCCCCAGTGCCCCAGTCTGCTAATGCATCTCCGCCACAGTAGTCTGCTAAATGGCATAGACTTAGAATTCAATTTGTATTCAGTGTGTGTAGGAAGCTCCAGCTGGCCTGAATGTGAACAGTTATGAATCAAACTGGATTGAGAATTATAAGTAAATCCCCAACAAAACAATTCATTCCTTTAGCCTACTCCTTAAAACATAGGATTCAACAACAAAGATATAGGCTAAACCATTGTTATAAAAACTGTAAGAATATGAGTACTAGGGACACTACCAGAGTTCTTAGCATCTTATTCTCACTACAACAACATTATGCCAACATGCCTACTCATCATGGGCAAAGAACCAGCATTAACTTTCATCTGAAAAGCTTCAAAGCCCGTTTCCCTCAAAGGAGACTTCAGAATCACAACGCTGAAAAGCAGCTATTAAGATGTAAAGCTGTGGTGTGTCACACAGACCTACAGCAGCTAAGCCAAGATAGATTCATGAAGTCGTACACACAAAAGACAGGAGAAACACTGGGCTTCAGTCTTAGTCAACAACTCTACACACATAGATGCATTGACGAAAGTGCTCATAACACACACACACACACACACACACACACACACAGAGCATTATATTCACCAAGTTCTGAACTGTGGAGCCATCGGACATGAATAACTGCATTCCACTGAAACAATGGAGAATTCACTTTCAAATCCTCAGAGAGGTGATTTTGTGCATTCAGGGCACCGAAATGTCCAGGTTTTCTGCCAAGTAATCTCGTCAGCACACACACCCCAGAGCATGCTACCAGTCACCTCGGCAAATCTCCAGGTCTGGCATCCTAATACCACTTCAGAGAATGAAGAGAATAAGAGTGTGTGGTTGAGGTGGGGTTTGTGTGTGTATTTGTGTGTGCAAGGAAATACTCATGTACGCATGCGTGAGTGTAATTAATGTGCTCCAGGAGGTTAATTAGAATAAGAACCGGGGAATGGTCCCGTGTGGCCCAGTTGGTAGAGCACGGCGCTTGCAACGCCAGGGTTGTGGGTTTAATTCCCACGTGGGACGAGTACGAAAAAGTATGAAAATGTGTGCACTCACTACTTACTGTAAGTCACTCTGGATAAGAGTGCCTGCTAAATAACAAAAATGTAAAAATGGAAGACGCCATATGAAAAACGACTACAGGAGTACCCTGGAATGACCAGCTTCTGTGTCGTGTGCACAGCCTAGTGCTAATCAGAGACAGGTTAGGCATCTCGTCAGGTGTGTATTGACCCCTGGATGCTCCACTCGACCTCTTATAATAGATGCTCAAAAACACTGGCGGTTCCCACGCAGGCCCTTAACCTTGACTTCAAGGTCCGCCACGCGGCCATTACCCCTCGCTGATATCCAGGAGGAGGGTGGTAAATAACGTCTTGATACAGGGAGAGGTGCGTGCTCTCCTGCGCGTGTGTGGCATTGTTGATATTCAAAAGACAGAAAAGCAAGCTGTGCACCTGCTCCTGTGATCGGGACGGTCAGCTGAACAGGTTTGGAAAGATGAGCTGTACTGCAGCAGGAGACCATGGACAATGCAATGGAAATCTAGTCCGTCCTTGAGATCTCCGATCAAAACCTAAATGAACTGTAGGAGACTTTTCTAAACTGTTCATTGAAATCCAGTTGTATGGTTTATTTGGCGACTCAAAAGAATATGTTTAAAAAGCAGCCAAAAGAGCTCTGGTGTCTGGTGTGGGTCATCAAGGACTGGTAGAGCTAAGAGCAGGCAAGAGTATGACCTGTGAGTGATGACCTGTGAGTGATGCCAAGGAAGTTCTAGCACTGATACCGTGCACACACTCAGACACACAAAACCCACCTCTGTTTTGCCAACACACACTTCACAAATTCATAAAATCCACCCCACTTAGTGGAGTCTTATGATAAGGACACTAGGCAGCGATCACAGCTCGTGGCATTTCTGGGCGATCAAACTATTCGTTACAGGGAACTTTGGGTTTGTTTTGTTGTTGATTTTCTCACTTGCAGAAACTTCTGAAAGACCAGGTTGCTGTCAATGGGTTCCTCTCAGCTGATTAGCATTGGAAGGAAGATCAAAACATATTCATCCTATTGTTCCCTACAACGGCCCCATGGAGTCAAACGTGCTGCCGTGGATCCAAAACAAAGCAGTGTGAGTGTTTGGATATATTTGCTAGTACACACTACTTGATACAATTCTGATCTGATAAAGTCTATTGTACCCACAACCTTAAGCCTTGACTGTCTCCTGTCTGTTCTCCCCAGACGCCCTAAAGGGCATAGTATAGGAAACAGGGATAGATGACCACTTCCCACTGACCCCTCAGATTCCTGCAGGCCACTTGATAAGAGAGGTGTAATTACCTGCTGCACTGACATGGGCTGTTTTAAGCATATTGTTGTTCAGGTTAACCAAAGCAAAGCATGCAGTCCTTTGAGCTATTGTAATACTAATTACAGTGTTAGAGGCTATAATTGGGTCTGGGCACGATATTTGTCGTTTTTATCAGAGTTTATGTCTGCTTGTTGTCATGTTATCTTTGTTGTCTCGCCTCGTTCGCTCCTGTGCTGTGCACCTTCCCATTTACACCAGAGATCTGTATATAATGACGAGACGCTCACGTCTCCGCCCTAACAATGGGAGTCGATATCGCAAAGGCGGGAAGGCAGCCGACAAGTTTAGGTTCAAATTAAGCGCATAGAAGTGCATTGGGCTTATTTTGGACAGATATTGAAGGGAGTGAAACCTCTCGCATTGCCTCTTTCTCCCAAGTCCACCCCCCTACCACTCACAACAACAAAGAGAGATCATTTCTTCCTCTCTGACAAACGGTTTCAACTCGCTATTTGCATTTGAGGTTTGGTCCAACAGAATCGGTCATATGGACACTGAAACACATGGATATACATTATTTTACTGTACTAGAGGAGAAATGAACCTGTTGAACCATACTATATTAATGTCTAATACCTCAGATGATTTTGACCAGAGCAGACACTGCTAAAGCAGATGTACCAAGGAACATTCATTCTGGAAACTGAATGGTCAGTTTGACGCGCATTACGGGACCACACATCGCTAGCAGCATTTTAGTCAAATAAAGAATGTTGTACTATCTGTTTAGTCTGTGTTTCATAAATGTGCAATAAGCATTAAATAATTATATATTGGAATTGGCAACTCGTTCCCATTCTGAGAAATAAGGTAAGTCACTTGATTTCAACACTTGAACCAAATGGACAGGCTAGCATGCTGTTTATTCTGTTGGAGACGGACAGAAGGGTGTGTTCATAACAGTTGGAGACGGACAGAAGGGTGTGTTCATAACAGTTGGAGACGGACAGAAGGGTGTGTTCATAACAGTTGGAGACAGACAGAAGGGTGTGTTCATAACAGTTGGAGACGGACAGAAGGGTGTGTTCATAACAGTTGGAGACGGACAGAAGGGTGTGTTCATAACAGTTGGAGACGGACAGAAAGGTGTGTTCATAACAGTTGGAGACGGACAGAAGGGTGTGTTCATAACAGTTGGAGACAGACAGAAGGGTGTGTTCATAACAGTTGGAGACGGACAGAAGGGTGTGTTCATAACAGTTGGAGACGGACAGAAGGGTGTGTTGACAACAATTCAACTGTTTTGTCTTATTAACTGAATTCAGAGCTTTTGAAATAATTACACCTTTATCCAAGTTTGCTAAACTTGAAATATAAATATTAGCTGGCTACTCACTAGCACATGGGCTTGTGCTTGAGAGATTGCTACATGATTAGTGAATCTGCATTATGCATAGTTCTAATTCAATTTGCAACAAAAAATCATTTTATATAGACAGACCTGAAAGGCAGATCAGTGATTACTGCAACAACAAAAAACAGGTACATTATTTTGATAAAATAATGTAATTATTAGTGGGTCTTATGGTTGTGGAAGGCCTATATGTAGCCAAGGTATGAAGCTCTGAATTCATTAGATTGTTGCTGACTGTTTAAATGCAATGTATTTGAAGTTTAATTGTACAAAAAAGCTTATTTATAGAAAAAAAATATGGTTTGGGATGAGTCACACCGCAGATTGAATGAAAAGCAGCCAACAAGTGCCCAGCATATGTGGGAACTCCTTCAAGACTGTTAGAAAAGCATTCCAGGTGAAGCTGGTTGAGAGAATGCAAAGTGTGCAAAGCTGTCATCAAGTCAAAGGGTGGCTATTTGAAGAATCTCAAATCTCAAATATATTTTTATTTGTTTAATACTTTTTTGGTTACTACATGATTCCATGTGTGTTATTCATAGTTCTAATTTCTTCACAATTATTCTACATTGTAGAAAATAGTACAAATAAAGAAAAACCCTTGAATGAGTAGGTGTTCTAAAACTTTTGACATGTAGTATATCCTGAATTGCCCATAAGTTTGAAAAAAAATGGATATATGAGTTTTAAGCAAAATACCCCAGCCCTAGCTATAATCACTAAGATTTACTTCTTTAATTTACAGACTTCAAGGCTTATTGTGAAGTGTTTTAAAACATTTTCTTTGTGTTTAGACACACACTACGTTAAACGAAAACTGCTTTTATTCCATTAACATAGACAATCATCACAAAGAGCACTTGATGCCTGTAATCCTAAAGCTAAATCAAGCCAGCTAAATCTAATGATTTAACTCTGAGTAGGTTTAGAGGGACTAGGAGACTGACTGACTGACCAAAGACAGAGCTGCTCGGTAAAGCCCTCTTCCACTCCAGACTTTTCCTCTGCCTCTCTATGAGAGTCTAGAAACACCAGACACTGGTGGTCAAACCCAAGCTGTCGGCCGCCCAGAAAGCCCCAGAAGAATGTCTTCGAGGCCAAACAAAAAACCTGGAGAGACTTAAAAAAAAAAAAGAAAACGTCAGACCAAAAGGCCTGATTGTATTTTATCGGGAAAGAGACAGACCCCCGGTGGACACGCCTCTCAGGCATAAACACAAGCACTGTCTTTGTCCCCTAGGGGTCTTCACAGGGGCCACTTCACACAGACAGCCATTCAGGCAACAATCCACATACGCACACGCACACACATACACACGCACAAGCGCGCAGCAAGGGCCTCCGGTTCACACTCGATGCTATCGATCGCTGTCAGCGCATTCCGTTACATTGAACTCCACTTAACATACTCCACGTACACACACACACACACACACACACACACACACACACCATCCGTCAGCTCTCAAGAGGGGGCAGAGCGAAGGCATGCTACAAATGTGAGATATGTTTGAAACACTGTGCCTCAAGAGTGGGTTACACAGTCACTTTGATCCCACACCAATACAAATATGCTATTAGCGATTAGCCTACCACCCACTTTTACAGGTCTGCTAGCTTGGGAATAGATGAGTGGGAGAACAGGCTATAGGAGCTACGTAGATAGCGATCTAGTGAATGTGCCTCACAGAAGAAGCCAACACAAGACTTCACCTTCACCCCTAACGGTCATCAACATAATCAACCTCTTCATTCCACCGCCCTTCATCCTGTGGTCTGACCTGGGGTTCATCACAGTCTACTGTACTATTCTGTACTATACTGTACAGTACTGTGTCAAGGGACAGTGTTATTTGATTATTTTCATTCATCGCTCAGATGTTTTACTTTGGTCCAGTGTTTCTGCTATCTAAAAGATATAGGCTTCAAAATCACTTTCAAATAACATATTTGTGCCTATTTGGGCATATTTGGGTCCTAGATGTTCCTTTGGGGGCCTTTGGAGCCAGAGGTCCTAGATGTTGCTTTGGGGGCCTTTGGAGCCCCAACTACAAATAACATGACTATGCTGTTGTTCTTACTGACACTGTTGGTTTACGTCCTAGAATAAGAGTCCCAAAGTCCTAGGGAGAGAGTGAGAGAGTGAGAGGTGGAGAGAGTGAGAGATGGATAGAGAAAGGGATGGTGAGAGTGAGAGATGGAGAGAAAAAGAGGAGGGAATGAATGAACAAATTAATGAATGAATGAATGAATACCCACCATCAGCTCAACGGTATTGGAAACAGGGTTAATTGCTTCCTAAGACCGTGAATGGGCATCTCTCACTGTGTGTTCATAACCAGGGCTATAGTAGTAACAACACCCTCACGCCCAATGAGACGTGTGAAGCTGGGTACTCTTAACACTCAGAACTGATATGCAGACAACTGTCTCCATCAAACCTGTCACAGCCTATTCATTTTTGTATATTTTATTTCACCTTTATTTAACCAGATAGGCTAGTTGAGAACAAGTGCTCATTTACAACTGGCCAAGATAAAGCAAAGCAGTTTGACACATAAAACAACACAGAATTACACATGGAATAAACAAACATATAGTCAATAATGCAGTAGAAAAAGTATATATACAGTGAGTGCAAATGAGGTAAGATAAGAGAGGTAAGGTAATAAATAGGCCATGGTGGTGAAGTAATTACAATATAGCAAATGAACACTGGAATGGTAGATGTGCAGAAGATGAATGTGCAAGTAGAGATACTGGTGTGCAAAGGAGCAAGATAAATAAATAAATAAATACAGTATGGGGATGAGGTAGTTGGATGGGCTATGTACAGGTGCAGTGATCTGTGAGCTCTGGCAGCTGGTTCTTAAAGCTAGTGAGGGAGACACGAGTCTCCAGCTTCAGTGATTTTTGCAGTTCGTTCCAGTCATTGGCAGCAGAGAACTGGAAGGAAAGGCGGCCAAGGGAAGAATTGGCTTTGGGGGTGACCAGTGAGATATACCTGCTGGTGTGGGTGCTACGGGTGGGTGCTGCTATGGTGACCAGTGAGCTGAGATAAGGTGGGGCTTTATCTAGCAGAGACTTGTAGATGACCTGGAGCCAGTGGGTTTGGCGGCGAGTCTGAAGCGAGGGCCAGCCAACGAGAGGGTACAGGTTACCGTGGTGGGTAGTATATGGGGCTTTGGTGACAAAATGCTATGCTACTGTTTGCTACACCGCTGTAACTAGGCAATTCCCATTTTAGAGGATCTAGAGGCATATTAATATGATGTCACAGGTCAAGCATGTTTGCTATACATTAGAACATGTGTAAAACTCATTCCACGGAGAGTCGAGTGTGTGCAGGCTTTTGCTCCACCCTTGCACTTGATTGATTGATGAATTAAGGTCCCTGATTAATAAGGAACTCCCCTCACCTGGTTGTCTAGGTCTTAGTAAGGAACTCCTCTCACCTGGTTGTCTAGGTCACAGTAAGGAACTCCTCTCACCTGGTTGTCTAGGTCACAGTAAAGAACTCCCCTCACCTGGTTGTCTAGGTCACAGTAAGGAACTCCTCTCACCTGGTTGTCTAGGTCACAGTAAGGAACTCCTCTCACCTGGTTGTCTAGGTCACAGTAAGGAACTCCTCTCACCTGGTTGTCTAGGTCACAGTAAGGAACTCCTCTCACCTGGTTGTCTAGGTCACAGTAAGGAACCCTTCTCACCTGGTTGTCTAGGTCACAGTAAGGAACCCTTCTCCCCTGGTTGTCTAGGTCACAGTAAGGAACCCCTCTCACCTGGTTGTCTATGTCACAGTAAGGAACTCCTCTCACCTGGTTGTCTAGGTCACAGTAAGGAACCCTTCTCCCCTGGTTGTCTAGGTCACAGTAAGGAACCCCTCTCACCTGGTTGTCTAGGTCACAGTAAGGAACTCCTCTCACCTGGTTGTCTAGGTCACAGTAAGGAACCCATCTCACCTGGTTGTCTAGGTCACAGTAAGGAACTCCTCTCACCTGGTTGTCTAGTTCTTAGTAAGGAACTCCCCTCACCTGGTTGTCTAGGTCACAGTAAGGAACTCCTCTCACCTGGTTGTCTAGGTCATAGTAAGGAACCCTTCTCACCTGGTTGTCTAGGTCACAGTAAGGAACCCCTCTCACCTGGTTGTCTAGGTCTTAGTAAGGAACCCCCCTCACCTGATTGTCTAGGTCTTAGTAAGGAACTCCCCTCACCTGGTTGTCTAGGTCTTAGTAAGGAACTCCCCTCACCTGGTTGTCTAGGTCTTAGTAAGGAAGTCCTCTCACCTGATTGTCTAGGTCTTAGTAAGGAACTCCCCTCACCTGGTTGTCTAGGTCTTAACTGAAAGGATAAACCAGAGCCCTGCAGACACGCTGCCCTCCGTTGAATAGGCTTGGCACCACTGCATCCAATGACTTATAGCCAGGATTCCAATTGGGATGACACCGCAAAGCTGACAACTAAGACAAAATGTGTGCAGAATGTAACAAGCATCTTATTACTGTGTCGTGCATGTGCACCATACATCGTCTTGAGCCTTGGCAACTGCTAAAGTCAGAATAAAATGCTTAGTCATATCCACCGATTGGTGAGACAGGAGGACGCATGCAGGGCTTCTGCTGCAGTAGAGAGACTACACCCTTTAGCAAAGAACTTTAACCTGAGTCTAAACTCACTATAAACTTCACGAAATAGGGGCAAAACACGCAGCATATGACGCACTCTCCCTCACGTCTCCTTGGATACGCTGCATTAGGCAACCTGGAGACCAAAAACACAGATAACAACGTGACTGAAAATCAGAAACTGTGACCACACACAAACTAAGAAAATATACACACAAATATAGACACATAAACCCACATACATAGCATTGGTTTGGGATCCACTGTGGACATACACAAACTCATGCACACACACAAACACACACACACACACACACACACACACACACACACACACACACACACACACACACACACACACACACACACACACACACACACACACACACATATATAAATCCACCCATATACCATTAGATTACTGACCACACACAATCTCTTTCATACCCACACAAACACACACGTGTACACATAGCCTCAGACTCCTTATGCCCTTTGTGGTTTCACGGTGGAAGTAATGGCGGGCAGACCAATGCCAACTGCAGAGGGAAGCATGACTTTGCAAAATGTCTCCAGGGCAGAGAGAGAGAGAGAGAGAGAGAGAGAAAGCAAGAGAGAGAAAGGAGCAGGACAAAGTGGATTTACTAAGTCAACCTGACACACAGCAGCACCGTTCTTCTGTCTATAGCACATTAATAGGCTACATACCATTTATTTTATTATTATATATTTATTATTATATATTAACCTTTATTTAACTAGGCAAGTCAGTTAAGAACAGATTCTTATTTACAATACCATAGAGATGCTATTATTCTAATTCATAATTCTATGCTAAATACTCTGACAAAGTAGTTATTCTGATCATTATTGGGTTTGATTCCATCTGGAATAAAGTCAATTCCATTTGTCTTGTAAAAATATTATGTTCAATTCAACTGACAGGAATTGAAAGGGTATTGACCCTAGCTCTGATCTAAGAGCCCTAGGCTCTTTGTGTAATTCCGACCCAATTTTCAGGCTACCCAAGACGAAACGCAGGTGAAAAAGAGGCAGGAGAGGGAGTCCTGTTGAGATTAAGGCAAAGGGAAAACCGTCCACCTCTTCCCTCCATTCTATTGACCCTCCATTCTAGTCACTTGATAATAATATGGATGACCTCCGATCGCGGATCAACGAGACTCTCATAAATGCAATATTATCTGCTTTTCTGAAACATGGCAATCCAACTCAATGGATTCCACCTTCACGGAGCGGACAGGACATTGGCTTCAGGGAAATCTGAGAGGGGGAGGGGTAGGCCTCTTCATCAACAGCAAATGGTGTGCTGACTCAAATGGTTCACCTGGAATACCTGATGGTCAAATGCTGACCCTATCGAGAGATCTTTCAGCTGTTATCGTGACTGGTGTATATATATATTCCACCTCAGGACAAGAAAAACAACAAGCTGGCACTTAACAAACTGTATGAGGCTATAACCAAGCAGGAAACCATACACCCGCAGGCTGTTTTTCTGGTTGCCGGTGATTTTAATTCTGCGTCAATAAGACACGTGATGCCCAACTTCCATCAACACTTCTCCTTTGTCACTACGGGCGATAAAGTCCCAGACCACTGTTACTCTACCCACAAGCAAGCATACAAGGCCCTCCCTCGTCCCCCATTCGGCATATAAGATCATGACTCTATACTCCTGCTTCCTGTCTACAAGCAGAAGCTCAAACAGGAAGTACCTGTGACGCACTCCGTAGAGAAATAGTCCTCAAAATCGGAGGCTATGCTACAGGACTGCTTTGCTAGTGCTGACTGGAATATGTTCTGGGACTCCACTGATAGCATTGATGAGGTAACTACCTCCATCAGCGGCTTCATTATGAAATGCATCACGACGTTGTGCCAACAGTGAAGGTTCACTGTTTCCCCAATCAAAAGCCCTGGATTAACACCGAGGTTGGCACTAAGCTAAAGGACAGAGCTACCATACACAGGGCTATCGCAGCCAACCCCGAGGCTACGTCCGACGCCACGAACAAGTACAAGAAGTCCTGCTTCTACCTCCTCAGAGCCATCAAACAAGCAAAAGGACAATATAGGAACAAGATGGAATCCTATTACACAGGATCCAACGCCAGCCACGTGGCAGAGGCTCCAGTCCATTACGGATTACAAAGGAAGAACCAGCAGTGATCTGCCCAACGATGCCTCTCTACTAGACAAACTCAATGCATTTGTATATACGCTTCCACAAAAACAACACCGAGCCATGCATAAGGGCCCTTGTCACCACAGACGACTGGGTGATCTTGTTCTCTCCGAGGTCATCCTGAGTAAGATTTTTAAATCAGGTCAACACTCGTAAGGCCACTGGGACGGACAGTATTCCAGGGCATTTTCTCAGAGCATGTGCAGAACAGCTGGTAGGCATATTCACGTTCATTTTCAACCTCTCCTTGTCCCAGTCTGTAATCCCCACGTCTCAAGCTGACCACCATCATTCCTGTCCCAAAAACTCAATGGCTACATGCCACAATGGCTACCGCCCTGTAGCACTCACATCTGTAATCATGAAGTGCTTTGAAAGGCTGGTTATGGCACACATCATCTCAAACACCGTAGACCCACTCCAATTTGGATACCACCACAACAGATCCATACACTATGCAATTTCAATTGCACTCCACACTGTCCTCACCCACTTAGATAAGAGGAATACCTATGTGAGAATGCTGTTTATTGACTACAGCTCACCATTCAGCATTCAACACCATAGTCCCCTCCAACCTCGTCATTAAGCTTGGGATCCTGGGACTGAACACCTTCCACTGCAACCGGATCCCAGACTTCCTGACGGGCTGACCCCAGGTGGTGAGGGTAGGCAACATCACCTCTGCCACGCTGACCCTCAACACGGGGGCCCCTCAGGAGGGGGGGGGGGTGTACTTGGTCCCCTCCTGTACTCCCTGTTCACCCACGAGTGCGTGGCCACGCAAGACTCTAACACCATCATCAAATTTGCTGATGACATGATGGTGGTAGACCTGATCACCGGCGACGATGAGACAGCCTACAGGAGGTCAGTGACCTGGCAGTGTGGTTCCAGGAAAACAACCTATCCATCAACGTCAATAAGACCAAGGACCTGATCGTGGACTACAGGAAATGGGAGGGCGATCACGCCCACATCAACGGGGCTGCAGTGGAGCGGGTCGAGAGCTTGAAGTTCCTCTGTGTTCAAATCACTAAGAACTTAAAATTGTCCACTCACACAGTCATAAAGAATGCGCAACAGCACCTCTTCCCCCTCAGGAGGTTGAAAAGATTTGTCCTTCAAATTCTCAAAAGGTTCTACAGCTGCACCATTGAGAGCATCCTGACTGGTTGCATCACTGCTTGGTATGGCAACTGCACCGCCCTCGATCGCAAGGCGCTACAGAGAGGGGTGCGGACAGCCCAGTACATCACTGGGGCTGAGCTCCCTGTCATCCAGGACCTCTATATCAGGCGTGTGAAAGGAAAGCGCAGAAATGTGTTTTAAGACTCCAGTCACCCAAGCCATAGACTGTTCTCTGCTTCCGCACAGCAAGCGGTACCGGAGTCTAACACCAACAGGCTTCTGAACAACTTCTATCACCAAGCCATAAGACTGCTAAATATCTAACAAAATGGCTACCCGGACTATGCACACTCACTGACGCCACGCACACACACACACTCACATAAAATCAGCACATAAGCTTTCTCTATTTCTCGTGGTTTTCTTTCTACTTTACTTTATTTAATCGTAAATGTACTACTGATATTGATTACTGCATTGATGTGAAAATAGCTAGCAAGAAAGAAAAAAAAAATCACTGTACTTGTACACATGATAATAAATCTTGAAACTTGAAAGAGAATGTCTATGATCTAAATTAGGTTATGGCATACATCAATTTCCCTATGAGGATGAGGGAGTGATACACCAATGCTATTTATTGTTCTCTCAGCTGAGTTCTGGGCAAATGGATTTCATGCAAATACAGCTAATGTTCCATAGCTTACTCCCGGTTATGTATTTATTACATTGTGATTCATGGGGAGAAATATAAAAATCAGGAGTTGTATTTATTTTTCACATGGCAGACTATGTGGATGTCATGGGTAGAGACTGTGGAGATGGGACATAGAGGCCATGCTGTTCTCTTGTGTCTCTGGTGGCAGGAGGTAACTGGTGGTGGGATCTGCTTTCTGCTAAAAGCCTAAATCGACTCAGAGATTTCAATGACATCATTACAAAAGTCATTGAGATTAATCATATTGTCACATTTCAGGCGGAGGCTATGGCCTTAACTGGACTCTCCTTCCCCTCCATCACTTCTCTCTCCTTTCTCTCCGGCCCTCCTTATCAATCATTAAGGCCTTTCTCTTCCTCCTTATTCTCCTCATCAATCTCTATTTGTCAATTAACGACTGAGGAAATAGAATCAGATCGGCTGCTATGGCGACCTCTGCAAAACAACGGTCTTGTTTTCTACAGTAACTGATCCAGCATTACCAATACAATATCATCACACTCATCAGAAGATTTCTATGTTGCTCTCGCCCCCTCACCCTTGACTCTTTCTTTCCCTCTTTCCCCTTTTTTCTTTCTTTCCCCTTTTCTTTCTTTCCCTTTTCCTCTCTCTCTCTCTCTCTCTCTCTCTCTCTCTCTCTCCCTCAATGTCTCTTTCTCTCACACACACACACACACACACACACACACACACACACACACACACACGCACACGTCACACATATACATTCACACACACGTCACACTGGTCACCGTTTCCATTGCCAGTACTGATTTTGTCACAATCTGACCATAACTGAGCAGGAAAGGAGTGGCAGATGTCCTCAACGGGACCAGATCTGGTGATAAACTGCCTTTTACCTCACACTTCCGTCCTCCCCATCGCCTGTCAGACAATCCTATTCATAATGTTACCATAGGGGACCTGGGTGTAGGTATACCCATTACAATACAGTAATAACAACAGGCTTATGGTCTACATGGGTTTAACTATAGGCTCTGTCATTTTGGGGCCAAAGCCCACAGAAGATGCTGCCCTGTAGGCATACTAGTCATTTCTGAAATGAGAGAATCAGATAGCATGGCAGTGAGTGAAAGTGTGAGTGCCCTGTGTGTGGTTGTGTGTGTGTGTGTGTGGTTGTGAGTGTTTGTATGTATGTTTGCATGTATGGTGCATGTGTGTGGTTGTGAGTGTATGTATGCATGTTTGCATGTATGGTGCATGTGTGTGGTTCTGAGTGTGTGTGTGGTTGTGAGTGTGTGTATATGTGTGTGTATGTTGCATGTGTGTGGTTGTGAGTATGGACGTGCATGCGTCCATGTGCGTGTGTGCTTGTGTGTGTGCCAAGAGACTGCTTTGCCAAACAAGAGAGACTGCTTTGCCAAACAATCTGCTACCATGGTGCTGGAGAACTGTGCCTGTCCCCTGGATGACACTGTGCCAGCTCTCTCCATCTCTCTCTCTCTCTGTCTCTCTCTGTGAGCACCAGCACCAAACTGTGCTTTGTAGCATGCAGCCTCACACAGACCTAACGATAGAACACAGAGATGATTAATCCTTCATGTTTACTGGACTGAGGCTTAGTGATTTTGTGTCATGTTTGTACGCAATATCCTATTTTTAAACTATCTTTAACAACCACACCTATAAGCAGCAATTAGCATGTACAGGGAAAGCCAAGAGTTTTGTTGTGAATTTCCTTGGATAGAATACAGGGTCACTGAACTGAAATTGTGATTTAATAGTCGGATCGATGAATGGGCTTGTTTTGTTTTTATTGTTGTCATGCATGTCATTTAACAATAAAGTACCTTTAAAATATCCACTGTTAAAATTAAGTGCTTAGTAACACCAAAACTAGTGGCGATTGAGCTGCCACCAACTTGAAGGAGACGAAACCTTAACTTTGCTGGAGTACTGAAACACATCATCCTGAGATGTTTTGAAACATGACATGCATGGTGTGTTGTAACACCACTTTATCAAGTGTTGTGCAACACCTTGCCAGGGACTGGCAGCACTAAGAGAAAAGACTGAGTCCTGTTTGGTGCAGAACTACATCCCTTTGTCTGGTGTCTTAATAACGGTTAACATTGGTTTTATGTATTTGATCATTTTCCATTTTATACAGTTTTAGCAGGTATTGTCAAGGACAGTGTTCAAACCACCAGCACTAACTGGGGTTGAACTGCAAGAGCTGAGGATTCTACACTCGCTTCTTCTAGTAATGTGGGAATGGGTGCTGTCCTCACCGAACGTCAATTCGCCTGACGGTTTAGATATGCGTTCATCATGATCCATTACACCTCATGTCTCACTGGACTTAATACCAATATAGAAATATACATTTCTTTCTTCAAACATGTATACAGCATTGTGTGAAAAAATCAAAAAGTCTTAAAAATAAATTACTCACAATCCTCTAAAAACAGAGTCATGTGGCAAGATATGAAATGCAAGGTGATTAAAACCAAAGACTTACAATGATTTCAATCACTCAATTTTCTCTCTCTTTGATTATCATGAAAAATACTTCCAGTTGAAGTGGGAAGTTTGCATACACCTTAGCCAAATACATTTAAACTTAGTATTCACAATTCCTGACATTCATTCCTAGTAAACATTCCCGCTCTCATGTTAGGATCACCACTTTATTTTAAGAATGTGAAATGTCAGAATAGTAGTAGAGAGAATTATTTACTTCAGCTTTAATTTCTTTCATCACATTCCCAGTGGGTCAGAAGTTTACATACACTCAATTAGTATTTGGTAGCATTGCCTTTAAATTGTTTAACTAGGTCAAATGTATCGGGTAGCCTTCCACAAGCTTCCCACAATAAGTTGGGTGAATTTTGGCCCATTCCTCCTGACAGAGCTGGTGTAACTGAGTCAGGTTTGTAGGCCTCCTTGCTCACACATGCTTTTCCAGGTCTGCCCACAAAGTTTCTATGGGATTGAGGTCAGGGCTTTGTGATGGCCACTCCAATACCTTGACTTTGTTGTCCTTAAGCCATTTTGCCACAACTTTGGAAGTATGCTTTGGGTCATTGTCCATTTGGAAGACCCATTTCCGACCAAGCTTCAACTTCCTGGCTGATGTCTTGAGATGTTGCTTCAATATATGCACATAATTTTCCTACCTCATGATGCCATCTATTTTGTGAAGTCCCTCCTGCAGCAAAGCACCCCCACAACATGATGCTGCCACCCTCGTGCTTCAAGGTTGGGATGGTGTTCTTTGGCTCTCCCCCTTTTTCCTCCAAACATAACGATGGTCATTACGATGGTCATTATGGCCAAACAGTTCTATTTTTGTTTCATCAGACCAGAGGACATGTCTCCAAAAAGTACGATCTTTGTCCCCATGTGCAGTTGCAAACCGTAGTCTGGCTTTTTTATAGTGGTTTGGAGCAGTGACTTCTTCCTTTCTGAGCGGTCTTTCAGGTCATGTTGATATATGACTCGTTTTAAAATGTGCACATAGATACTTTTGTACCTGTTTCCTCCAGCATCTTCATAAGGTCCTTTGCTGTTGTTCTTGGATTGATTTGCACTTTTTGCACCAAAGTACGTTCATCGCTAGGAGACAGAACGCATCTCCTTCCTGAGCGGTATGACAGCTGCGTGGTCCCATGGTGTTTATACTTGCGTACTATTGTTTGTACAGATGAATATGGTACCTTCAGGCGTTTGGAAATTGCCCCCAAGGATGAACCAGACTTGTGTAGGTCTTGGGTGATTTCTTTTGATTTTTGATGTCAAGCAATGAGGCACTGTGTTTGAAGGTAGACCTTGAAATACATCCACAGGTACACCTCCAATTGACTCAAATTATGTCAATTAGCCTGTCAGAAGCTTCGAAAGCCATGACATCATTTTCTGGAATTTTCCAAGCTGTTTAAAAGGCACAGTCAACTTAGTGTATGTAAACTTCTGACCCACTAGAATTGTGATACAGTGAATTATAAGTGAAACAATCTGTCTGTTAACAATTGTTGGACAAATGACTTGTGTCATGCACAAAGTAGATGTAAACTTTCGACTTCAACTATACATTTTGAGCAACATGTTAAGTTGGATTCATTCTTACATTATTTTGAAATGAAATTAACAAATCATTGAAAGGATTTACATTAATAAAGTCCAACAAAATGTACCATCTTACTGCCTATAATGTTTCTAATCTGTCTAAATAAAGCATTGAAAAAATAAAGGTGGAATTCCACAAAAAAATATTCTCCATTGGCCCTTATCATCAATCAATATTTAGGCTATAAACCTTTTCCATTTATAAACCATTGATTGTATGAGAAACACAGTTTTTGTATTTTGATGCCTCCTTTTCCATGCATTTGAAAACCCCAAAAGTATTTTCACAACAATCTCTTAACACCAATATTCAGGTTGAAGAACCACTTTGGCTGTTTTAGGATACTTCATTTCTGTTTTAAACCACATTCTGAGTATTAAAACATTTACATTGAAAAACACCCTCCAAAACACCCTCCAAACACCCTCCAAAACACCCTCCCAAACACCCTCCAAAACACCAGATCTCAGCTTAGGTGCAATACCTTTCATGGTTTTATTACACAAACATGGTGTTTTGAGTCTTTCTATTTTTAGTGTTGTTCTACATCGCAGACAATGTCAAAAGACAACTAAAACTCGCCCAGCCCTCAGCACAAAACTTTTCCTTACACGGAAAGTGACATCAATTTTTCATGCCATGGCTGCTATAACACAACCGCCCCAATTTAGCAGGCATGTAAACACTCACATGCTCCACCACTTTTGTATAATTTCAGCCAGTCGTTTTGAAAGTGGTGCTCACAGCTCTGACACACACACTTACCCCATCAGACATGCCACCAGGGGTATTTTCACAGTCCCCAAATCCAGAACAAATTCAAAAAAGCATACAGTATTATATAGAGCCATTATTGCTTGGAACCTGTCATCTCATATTGCTGAAATGAACAGCAAACCTGATATAAAAAGAAAACAGATAAAGCAACACCTCACAGCACAACGCCTCTCCCCTATTTGACCTAGATAGTTTGTGTGTATGCATTGATATGTAGGCCATGTGTGCCGTTTTTAAATGTATGTAGTTCTGTCCTTGAGCTGTTCTTGTCTATTAATGTTCTGTATTATGTCATGTTTCATGTTCTGTGTTGGACCCCAGGAAGAAATAGCTGCGGCTTTCACAACAGCTAATGGGGATCCTTGTTGTGTACTACATCATCCAATCGTGTACTACGTCTTCCATTTCGTATGATATGTTGTAAATCCAATTTGTACAATATGTTACGGATGTGTTGTGCTCGAGGGCAGAAACACAGGCTCTACAATGTGCTGGGCTACCTAGTTGCAAAACCGGAGACTGCCCTGCAGAAGAAAAAAGGGTGTTATTATAGGCTACATCTAAAGAAGAGATGCAAAGAAGAGTCAATGCCAATTGGTTTGCATGAAATAGCACGGGCTAGCGTGATAAGCTACAGGCTTAACATTCATGCATCGCTGTCACTCAGCAAAATAACGGCTACAGGACATCATGGAAAAATGCCAGCAGTCCATCTTTAAAACCAGTGACATGACAACACACCTGTTTATTTAAGCAATAAGGCCCTAGGGTTTGTGGTACATGGCCAATATACCACAAACCCCTGAGGTACCTTATTGCTATTATAAACTGGTTACCAACGTAATTAGAGCAGTAAAAATGCATTATTTGTCATTCAGGTGGTATATGGTCTGATATACCACGCTGTCAACCAATCAGCATTCAGTGCTCAAACCACCCTGTTTATAATAGACTCTGAGGCATAAACAAATTCACTGTCCAAATATCAACTATAAAGTCAATTGTAAACAACAATGCACACTGTCCTTAGAAAGCATGCATTTTGGATAGTTAATCTTGTCTGTTTTGGATGTGATAAATCTTCAATGAAATGCATAGGCTAGATTACTTCCCACTGGCAAAAACTGGATGAATCAACGTTGTTTCCACGTTATTTCAACCAAAAACATCTATGAGGTGATGTTGAATCAAGTAGAAAACGCATTGGATTTGCAAAAAGTAATCAAGGGCATTTGTATTTTTTTTACCTACATTTTCACCTAAATCCAAAATAAGTGAAATTTTGCGGGGATTTCACGGTGATAGCTCAACAAAATGTAAATCAAAACTAGACGTTGAACTGACTGACGTCTTTTCCCAGTAGGTTGCAACGTCCATAATACTAAAAATTCACAAACTACACTGAGACCAGCCAACAATCACACTAATATTGCAACAAATAAGCTTCAGGACAACTTTGTTTTCGTGAGCTGAAACGGAGCCTTGAGGATTTGGTAACCAGGGGGACGCCTTCCCTACCATCCTCCAGCAGACGTTCCACATCAACCACGCCGATACATTGCAATTACAAGGTTTATAGCAACAGAGCCAAGTCGATAGTAAATGTATCCAACCCACCTGATGAGCAATGGTGGGCGCTTCATTCGCATTGGGCGACGGTGTCGATCCTTCCATCGACACAGGAGTGATTGGGATTGGAGTAGAAGCCATGATCCAGTCTCCTTCACAACCCGTTCGCGCTGTCACTTTTCCCGGGTCTCTTTACCATTCGGTCCCAGCGCAGCAGTGGAGACCGTGGCTGCACTGTCAACGTTCCAGACCCGAACACACGGGTTTCTGTCTGGCCTCACAATCTAGATATGAACCCCAATACGTCCTGTGGCTGTGCTTGCTTGTAGCGTGGAGTCAGTGCCAGTCCAGAATGACGTTTCCCGAAGTGTGTGTGTTTGTGTTTATGTGCGCGTGCTTCAGCAGCACATCTCTGCCTCTCCAGCCACTGCCGCTATTTTGTCAGAGATGGTTTGTTTTTGTTTTGTTTCTGTCCCCTCTCCCTCGCTCCCTCTCTCCTTCAATGCTGTTCTCCTGTGTCTCTGAAGAGGCTACAACGTTGGCGCACGCACAGTTCTGATGGGAGTGAGTGAGAATTGTTGGACTACAAGCTGTGACATATTTCAAAATCATATTCAGCTCTGCTCCGTATGGACGCGGAATACACAAATCAATCCTTGACATTATTTTATGCAGTTGCATCAGGGCAAATGTTTTATGTAAACAAACAAAACATCTAAAACAAACAACCCACTGGGAACACGCACGGTGATTCACCGTTACCATAACATTGTTTCCACTTAATTTCAATGCAATTAGTTGAACCAACGTGGAATAGACTTTGAATTGACATCTGTGACCAGGAAAATAAACGTATGCTTTCTTCATCAATGAAACAGCACATAGAGCTTACTGCACACTTAATGTGACAAATATGATTCACTTGCGCTGACCTTTAATCCAAATGAATACATTTTGAGACTAACAGCAGCACTATTGGTCTACTGCAGTCTCTAAGAAAGAGCTAGAATATAAGACAAAAACACCCCTAAACCTGCATGCTTTATACTATTATTGAAGATGTATTTCATGACTGGGTCTGTAGGGACTATGGTGGGTTGTAACTCAAGGACAGCCTCAGCCTCTCCACCCACAATTTGTCACAGGGGACACTGAAGGGGTGTGTCTGGGGTGGGGGTGGGGCTGGTGTCCCAGCTGGTGACAGTTTATTGGTCAGGGACTGAGTAATGAGTAGGGCTTCTTTACACTATTGATGACACAAACAAGGTCCAGGAGAGGTATTTGTGTAGTATACAGAGACAGATCTAGATTCAAATCTCTCTTTAAGAGATGTCTAGGTAGTGTGGGAAGGCCGTCATTGTAAATAAGAATGTGTTCTTAACTGATTTGCCTAGTTAAATAAAGGTTAAATTAAAAACCAAAAACAGCTCTCCCACACTACAGGTGTGTTCAGTTCGCTTGAACGTTTGCTACGTAGTGGAAAGGTTTGTACTGAACCACACGTTTCCCCAAAACGACTGATCCCGACCCAGCAACAGCCCCAGTTTCCCGGTTCCCGATTCCTGTTTCTCTCAGGCCCACAGTCCCAGCACCAGCCCCTGGTTTTCCAGCCCTGGTACCAGCAGGATTTCCAACCCGGACCCAACACCAACCCAGTTTTTTCCCGGTCTTGCCCCAACACCAGCACCAACCCTGGACATAGCACCGACCAACCACAACTGCCAGCTCAGACCCAACCCCCCCCCCCCCCCCCCCCCAACACTAACACACTAACACACTGTCAACCGCCCCATCAGACTAACCAAGACTGATTGACTGACTGGCTGACAAATTGATGGACTGATGATTGTTACATGTTATTTGAACAAATGCATTTCATGTTTTTTGCTTAATTTGTTTTGACATTTTTACATGTAATGAATTTTGGAAAAACCAAATGAATTGATGTTTCCCCAAAACGTTCTTGTACGTTCTTGAACAGCCTGAGGTACAGTATGTTTGTTAAAATATCCCCACATTTTGTGAATCATTGCATTAATCAAGTGTGCAACACTATGTGCAATATGGTTTAGATGAGAAGCTCCTGTATAGTTTCAATTTCTATCCTTATTTTCTTTGTCTATATACTATGGTATTTATGGTATGTTTATAGCTGCATCAGTTTATAGCTGCATGTCTATTTGCTGCATCAGAGAGGAAGCGAGGGTTTAGGCCACAAAGTGAGGATTTTTGTTGTATGGAGGTCATTGAGGGTGTCGAATTTGGTCAACAAAATGTTTTATAGCTAATTTTCTATGTCGCTTCGCAATGGTTATGTTTTTATGAATGCACTCATATGAATGGGCGCACGTGGCATTTCAGCAACAACAACTAAAAAGACTATCGGAGTTGTGCCTGTTGTTCACACGTGTATCTGCCCTTTCATTGGCTAGAATGGCCCCACCTGATCTCGCTTCCTCCCACCTGCTTTCATTCTTTGAGGACATGTTTTTCCATTCTTAGAGCGGTCACTCGATTATCTTGTCAATATCATAGACACTCTTTGGCTGCATTCATAACCAAGTGGGAGGTGGGAATTTACAAGTTGTGAAGTCATAAATACCAGTTGGGTGCATTCACATGCTTTGAACTCATTGAGAAACCCCAATTGGCTAATAGCACAGGAGGTTGGTGGCACCTTAATTGGGGAGGACAGCACGTGGTAATGGCTGGAGAGCGGAATAAATGGAAAGGTATCAACAACATCAAACACATGGTTTCAATGGTTTCCATGTGTTTGATTCCATTTGCGCCATTATTATGTGCCGTTCTCTCAGCAGCCTCCACTGGCTAACAGCCAACAAGCTGCGATAACCATAAACTAAATGTACAGCTATCATGCTTGTAAACAAATTATAGAGTTTTAAAAAATGAATAGATTGATTTTGATAAATAATGTTTTGTTGTTACATTTAACTGCCAAAAATTCTGTTATCTAGGTCATTTCCTTAATAGGTGGGAGTAGTCGGAGCTCTGGGATGATAGACGAGTGTCCCACTAGTAATTACCGGGTTTGAAGGCCATTCAAGTGGATTTTTCGTAGTCGTATGTGGTAAATTCCCCCTTCCCACTTGGTTACGAACGCAGTGAAGCAGGTATATTTAGTACCAGTCAAAGGTTTGGGCACACCTACTCATTCCAGGGTTTTTCTTTATTTTTTACTATTTTCTGCATTGTAGAATAAAACAGAAAACATCACAACTATGAAATAACACATATGGAATCATATAGTAAACAAAAAAGTGTTAAACAAATGAAAATATATTTTAGATTCTTTAAAGAGCCACCTTTTGCCTTGATGACAGCTTTGCACACTGTTGGCGTTCTCTCAACCAGCTTCATGAGGTAGTCACCTGGAATGCATTTCAATTAACAGATGTGCCTTGTTAAAAGTTAATTTGTGGAATTTATTTTCTTCTTAATGCAATTGAGCCAATCAGTTGTGTTGTGACAAGGTAGGGTTGGTATACAGAAGATAGCCCTGTTTGGTAGAAGACCAAGTCCATATTATGGCAAGTAAAACTCAAATAAGCAAAGAGAAATAACAGTCCATCATTACTTTAAGACATGAAGGTCAGTCAATGCGGAACATTTTTTCAAGTGCAGTTGCAAAAACCATCAAGCGCTATGATGAAACTGTCTCTCATTAGGAATGCCACAGGAAAGGAAGACCCAGAGTTACCTCTGCTGCAGAGGATAAGTTCATTAGAGTTACCTGCCTCAGACATTGCAGCCCAAATAAATGCTTCACAGACTTCAAGTAACAGACACATCTCAACATCAACTGTTCAGAGGACACTGCATGAATCAGGCCTTCATGGTCGAATTGCAGCAAAGAAACACCTACTAAAGGAAACCAATAATAAGAAGAGACTTGCTTGGGCCAATAAACACGAGCAATGGCAATTAGACCGATGGAAATCTGTCCTTTGGTCTCATGAGTCCAAATTTGAGATTTTTGGTTCCAACCTCCATGTCTTTGTGAAACGCAGAGTAGGTAAATGGATGATCTCCACATGTGTGGTTTATTGTGAAGCATGGAGAAGGAGGTGTGATGGTGTGAGGGTGCTGTGCTGGTGACACTGTCTGTGACTCTTGAATTATAAATAAGACAGTTAACCAACATGGCTACCACAGCATTCTGCAGCGATACGCCATCCTATCTGGTTTGTTCTTAGTTGGACTATCATTTGTTTTTCAACAGGACAATGACTCAACACACCTCCAGGCTGTGTAAGGGCTATTTGACCAAGAATGGAGAGTGATGGAGTGCTGCATCCGATGACCTGGCTTCCACAATGACCCGACCTCAACCGAAATGAGATGATTTGGGATGAGTTGGACCGCAGAGTGAAGGAAAAGCAGCCAACAGGTGCTCAGCATATGTGGGAACTCCTTCAAGACTGTTGAAAAACCATTCCAGGTTAAGCTGGTTGAGAGAATGCCAAGAGTGTGCAAAGCTGTCATCAAGGCAAAGGGTCGCTACTTTGAAGAATCTAAAATATATTTAGATTTATTTAACACTTTTTTTTTACAACATGTTTCCTTATGTGTTATTTTATAGTTTTGATGTCTTCACAATTATTCTACAATGTAGAAAATAGTAAAAAATAAAGAAAAACCCCTTGAATGAGTAGGTGTGTCCAAACTTTTGACCAGTACTGTATATGTATGGCTTTGACCACACCACACACACATTTTATTAATGTAAATCCACCCATTGATAAGCCCCTCTCTCCTTCACCTCTGTGAAAGTATCAGAGACAGGGGGAGGGGTGGTAGCCTAACCCTATAGTCTGGGACAGGACGACCATCCTCCACCCAAACATAGAGGAGAGGGAGAGATGACTCTCCTCTATCACCGGTAATGGAGACAGATGGATTATGTGTGGTTATGTGTGTTGGAGAGGAGCTGAGGGCGATAGGCTACAATATCTCTGATACCCTCGCTTTGTGCGCAGGGGCATTGTTATGATGAAACAGGAAAGGGCCTTCCCCAAACTGTTGCCTCAAATTTGGAAGCACACAATCGTTGAGAATGCCATTGTATGTTGTAGAGTTAAGATTTCCCTTCACTAAGGGGAACTAAGGGGCCCGAACCATGAAAAACAGCCCAAGACCAATATTCCTCCTCCACCAAATGTGTCATCCAATGACGGTGCCATGTTGAAAGTCACTAACCCTGTCAGTAAAGGCCATTCTACTGCCAATGTTTGTCTATGGAGATTGCATCGCTGAGTTTTGTATATTTAGTGTATGTCCTCCCCATCCCTGATATCCAATTGCAAAGCTGCTACAGATGTACGCTCTTAATTCGAAATGCAGGAAATGTAAAAGGTTTAGTGTGTTTTAGGTTTAAAAGGTTTCTGAAGTTTGTCATTTCCATTGTGAAATTTCAGACTTGATTTTCCCTTACGAAAAGATATCAACCCCTACAGAAATGTCCATTAATTATAATCCACATCGAAATTCACATTTATTGTTCCTGCAGGATTATTATCCTGATGTAGCAAACTGGCTCAAATGAAGATCCTACATCTGTAGCTACTCCCTACTGTGCTGGCTGGACGTTGTCCAGATTGATGTGCTCATTACAGCACTATGTCAGAATTACATTTGGGGCTATAATACCCATGCGAATATGATCGAATCACTGAGGTGGGATCGTGGAAGGTCACGACTGGGCGTAATGGGAGCTGCCATGGTAACGCTGAATGTTTTCTTTCTGAGTTATGGTACTTCTATGGCCATCACATTACTGTTGATATAGAGGAGTATACAATGTCCAGTCCCAACTCTGTATTGCTACTCATGCCATCAGGGACAAGTAGGAGGGTGGTACGCCAGCTTTACCACAGATCTAGGATCACCGTACCCTAACCCGAATCCTAACCTTAACCACATTATCTGATTCTGTATCAGTGATTAGAGGCAACTTCTACTTAATCCCCTCTGTGGTGCATTAGGACCTACGGGCAGAACCTGATTGGATTATTGGCCCAGTGGGTGGGGTCTGATGTTGTAAAGGGACAGGAGAGATAATTGAAAGAGGATGATCTAATATTCTAGGAAGCAGGAAGAGAAGAGTGGCTCCTGAGTGGTGCAGCGGTCTAAGGCACTGCGTCTCAGTGCTAGAGGCGTCACTACAGACCCTGGCTCGATTTCAGGCTGTATCACAACCGACCGTGATTGGGAGTCCCATAGGGAAGCACACAATTGGCCCAGTGTCATTAGGGTTTGGCCGTGGTAGACCGTCATTGTAAATAAGAATTTGTTATTAAATGACTTGCCTAGTTAAATAAAGGTTCAATGAATAAAAGAAACCATAGGAAGAAAGACATAAACCTTGTTAAACTGAAAGTGAGATGTCTCTGTATTCATGAGAGATACAGTATATCAGAGACAACACAGGTATCTTTTGGTTATCACTACGGCAACAGCTTCCAGGAACGACACAATATTTACATCTTACAGTTATTCAGAAAATAAGCAAAAGGAATAAAACAACAATATGTACATAACAACTGCCAAGCTGTACAGTATTTGCCTAGACGGACACCTCTCAGCTCTTATTCACTGAAATGCTGTGAGACTTTAGCAGAAAACCATTAGCTAACATACTGTATGTCGTCCATTGGACGGTACCCATCCACTATAGAATCTAAATGTTCATCACAGGACCTCCATGTCATATATCTGGGCAGAGAGAGACAGGGTCTATTTTTACATAGTGGTTGGTTGGAATGACTCAGTTCACCTGTCAGTGAGCGTCACACTGAGGTGCCCTCTCAGCCAGAAGAACCTCAATGGGCCTGGGGATAGAGAGGAGAGGATAGAGAGGGTGTGTGTGTGTCACTGTGTCTGTGTGTGTGTGTGTGTGTGTGTGTGTGTGTGTGTGTGTGTGTGTGTGTGTGTGTGTGTGTTCGCTTTTGCCCTTGTGGATTCCAATACAAACGTCATTGACGAGTCATCTGATTTTGAATTTTTTAAATTTTTTATTTATTTCACCTTTATGTAACCAGGTAGGCTAGTTGAGAACAAGTTCTAATTTGCAACTGCGACCTGGCCAAGATAAAGCAATTAACAAGTCTATAACAGTAGAAAAAAAGAGAGTCTATATACATTGTGTGCAAAAGGCATGAGGAGGTAGGCGAATAATTACTATTTTGCAGATTAACACTGGAGTGATAAATGATCAGATGGTCATGGACAGGTAGAGATATTGGTGTGCAAAAGAGCAGAAAAGTAAATAAATAAAAACAGTATGGGGATGAGGTAGGTCAAATTGGGTGGGCTATTTACCGATAGACTATGTACAGCTGCAGCGATCGGTTAGCTGCTCAGATAGCAGATGTTTGAAATTGGTGAGGGAGATAAAAGTCTCCAGAATGTGACTGAAGTGGGTCTGGTTTTGTGGACGCTTGGAAGTGGGTGCTTGAAGGTGGAAAATATTTACCTAATGCCAGTGCCAGTGGGCAGAATCACCTGTAACCTCTGTAGAGTCACTACTGGCCTGCTGTCTGAATGAGTCAGACTTATACCAACATTAATTCTATACAAATAGTTACATAGCCCAATGCTAGAGTATGGAAAATGGCTGAATGGGATCTAATGAAAAAGGAATGGGATAAGCCTCACTGATTAAGATCATGAGGTGGATGCCCTTTGAACTTTGATCAGTGATACAGATTTGGCCCATCTATGAGAGAGCGATAGAGCTGAAGGGAAGAAAACAAACATATTTTGGCAAGTGTGCTCAGATTTAAAACTTCTTGGCGCACCCATCCCATTAGCGGGATCATTTTCGTCAACATCCGCTGAATTGCAGAGCGACAAATTCAAATTAAATTACTAAAAATATTGAATTTTCATGAAATCACAAGTGCAATATATCGAAACACAGCTTAGCTTGTTGTTAATCCACCTGGCGTGTCAGATTTCAAAAAGCTTTACAGCAAAAGCTATCCAAGCTATCCAAACAGCTAGCAGCAAAGTAGATTGGTCACGAAAGTCAAAAAAGCAATAAAATGAATCGCTTACCTTTGATGATCTTTGGATGTTTGCACTCACGAGACTCTCAGTTACACAATAAATGTTCCTTTTGTTTGATAAAGATACTTTTTATATCCAAAACCTCCATTTGGTTGGCGCGTTTTGTTCAGAAATCCACAGGCTCGTGCAGGTCATGACGGGCAAACGAAAATTCCAAATAGTATCCGTAAAGTTCCTAGAAACATGTCAAATGTTTTTTATAATCAATGCTCAGGTTGTTTTTACAATAAATAATCGATTATATTTCAACCGGACCGTAGCGTTTTCAATAGGAGAGAGAGAAAATGTCTGCTCCATGCTGTTGCACATGCAAAACTCTGCTGGCACCCAGCCATCCACTGACGCGATGTGATCGTTCTCGCTCATTTTTCAGAATAAAAGCCTGAAACTATGTCTAAAGACTGTTCACACATGTGGAAGCCATATAGAAAGGAATCTGGTTGATATCCCTTTGAATGGAGGGAAGGCATGCAATGGAACAGAGAGGTTTCAGGAAAAACAACATTTCCTGGATGGATTTTCCTCAGGTTTTCGCCTGCAATATCAGTTCTGTTATACTCACAGACAATATTTTGACCGTTTTGGAAACTTTAGAGTGTTTTCTATCCTAATCTGACAATCTATCCTAATCTGCATATTCTAGATTCTGGGCCTGAGAAATAGGCAGTTTCATTTGGGTATGTCTTTCATCCAAACATGAAAATACTGCCCTCTACACTCAACAGGTAGAGAGGAAAGGGAGAGAATATTACAATTTGGTCCCCATCTTTCAACATGTATGTCTGCCCATCATGTAGTGAGCCATCAATCAACAGTTGTATTGAGAGTTGTATTTTTCCAGTGCTTTGCATGCTATTAGTGAGAGATGGTGATTCAAAATGCTTAACAGGAAAAAGTATTATCTGTAATCTGGTAGGCTCACTGAGAGTTACACACACACACACACACACACACACACACACACACACACACACACACACATAGCAAAGAGAGATAAAACCCCTTCCATTAGAGAGGAAGTACACAGCGCATCACTTACACGTTTTCCATCACAACACAGGTTACCAGGCGGTTCCCAGACTCTCTACACAGGAAAAACACCCCTCACAACAACACAGCCTGGATGGAACAACAGTGTGCTATTAATCATATGTTTTGGATGGAGAGGAGTTGGGTCATATATGGTATATGGTAATAATAATAATATCTCACCACTTTCATGAGGAAAACTTATACTGGAAATAGAAACAGAAAATGGTTTGTATTTGTTCAAGCAATACTATAAGAATTGGTTCATACCAGGTAGAAACACTTAATGTTCTGCTTGAATTGGTATGTCATTGCAGAGAACATTGTAACAGCAACTAGAGATACTGCACCAACTCCCCTCAGAAGTGTGGAAAGGTACAAGTCAGTGATGGCCTGAAATACCAAACCATTAAGACTTCTCACTTGATTCCACATCGCTATGGCTACCTGTCATTATCTCACAGCTTGACAGTAAAACATTTCAATTTGAGTGGAACTGACACTACTGTCTGATTTGTGCCTCTCTACTCATAGCCTCGGACAGAGAAACAGAGTGTGACGAACAAATAAATAACCGTGTGGTACACTGCATTAACCCTGCTGCTAATGCACCTTTCTCATTTTAACTATGTGCATATAAATGATATATTAACCAAATCCAGCAATTATTTGTCTGACTTCATGTTGAGTTATGTGCTGTCCATAAAAGCAGCACTTGAACGTATGCAGTAAGGTAACATATACCACAGGCTTTTGCAACATGACTAGGTTGTCTTTATGAACAGAGCCACCTTTCAACACATGCTGGTACACAGCAGGTCTAAATGTAACACACAGTCATTTTATGGAACGTCAGCACATACCAGACGTCATACATTTACATCGTTTAACAGACCTTTCTCACACCTAGCAACTTACAGTAGTGAGTGCATACATGTTAATACTGGTCCCCCATGGGAATTGAACCCACAACCCTGGCATGGCAAGCACCATGCTCTGCCAACTAAGCTACACAGAACTGTTGTGCTTTCTCCCCATTTGTCATTGTCCCAAATGGAATTCAACACATAATGTATATTTTGTACTGTGTTATTATTTATAATGGCTTGAGATGCCAAGACAGTGGTTGTAAATTATAAATGTACTTTTTTCTCTCACCTTTTTCCGAAATGATTTATCAGCTAGTAGCTCTTCTCTTTCCATAGAGGGTTCTACATGGAACAAGAAAGGGTTCTACGTGGAACCAAAAAAATTCTCCCTGGAACCAAAAAGGGTTATCCTATGGGGACAGTTGAAGAACCCTTTTGGAACCCTTTTTTCTTAACTGTACCACCCCCTGATCATGTGACGCTTCCTTTCCAGTGTGTGTGAGGAATGTGTCCGTATGTTTTGTTTCTGGTTTAGACCCAGTTGCCATCGCATTGGTGTCTATAAGAGATCCACCCCGTTAAGCAGCCACGAACTGACCATTTCTTTTCAATGGTAAACAGCCTGAGTGAAATATCTTAATTTATCCACCATCATTGGTTGACGTTAGGATTGTGTGTCACACTTACAGTGGCTAGCTGGGTGGAAAACTATCCTCTCAGGGAGAATGTCACAGGACAGGAGCAGACTGACCTGTCACTCACAGTGGACAGAGTCACCTTCTCTCTCCTTCCACAGTGGATCTGACTTTGACAGAGGACATGTGTGGTTGTTCCTGTCACAGAACGGTGTCAAATCAGAATCACCCCTGGACACACACACTCTCTCTCTTTCTCTCTCTCTCTGTCGCTCTCGCTCTGTCGCTCTCTTTCTCTCTCTCACTCTGTTGCTCTCTCTCGCTCTCGCCGACTGTGGCTATGTGCATCAGTCACTCAATGTGTTAAATTGAGAGCCCTACAGTAACATCTCGCTGAATATTTCAACTCAAAAACTCCAAGCTCAGCTTTATGTAAGCATACTTTGATTCATGAGTTGAAAGCACTGATCTATTTGATATGTAGAGGATTGATTCCGGTATTACAAACCCTCTCTCAAAGATATCGTTTTCCAGATGAGTGCTGTGCTTCCAAAATGTAACTACCACAACCAGGATGAGTCACAATATCTTCTTTATATCTTATTGGTGAAAGCAAAGTGATGCAATTAACATCAATTACGTGTCATCCTTTCAATGGGACATCTCCACCCACAGATGCCCTGAGGAAAACCATTTGGATTCATTTCTCTTACATTATCAATGGACCAATCACATGAAGGCTATTGTAGGTTCTAAAGTGTGACTTATGGGATTGGATCAATACATTGCACTTCTCACTACGCGGTTTAGGATCCAATCTATAACCACAGAGTATCAGTCAAACCTTAACGAGACGCTTCAGCGAATTAAATCTAATCACACTGATTTGTCATTCAGCATGATATTTAAATTCTTAACCCCCTGCTATCCCAAAAGCTCCAAAATATCTGTTAGTCACTTCTTATCCTTAAAGGGATAGTTCACCCAAATTACAAAGTAACATACTGGTTTGGAGACAGTGGGCAGGTAAACAAAAGCATGAATTGCTATCTTATCTTGTCAGTATCAGGTACCAAGGTAAGACCCAAGTGCAGACTGTGTGAAGTAACAATGTTTATTGTAACAGGGGCAGGCAAACGACAGGGGTCAATAATCCAGAATAGAGGCCAAGGTACAGGACAGCAGGCAGGTTCAGGGACAGGCAGAGTGGTCAGGTACAGGGTCAGGACAGGACAGGAAAGGGTCAAAAACCAGGAGGACGAGAAACTGGAAAAAGCAGGAGCTGCGACACAAACCACTGGTAGGCTTGAAAAAAACAAGACAAACTGGCAACAGACAGACAGACCGAAAACACAGGTATAAATACACAGGGGATAATGGGGAAGATGGGCGACACCTGGAGGGGGTGGAGACAATCACAAAGATAGGTGAAACAGATCAGGGCGTGACAGTCAGTACCTATTCCCGCTTTTTACCTGTCATTAGAGAAGCACGCACCAACTGTCGACGTCACCAGAATGGAGGAGGAGTGGCTAGCTCGTTACCTTGCGCATTGGCCAACCTGTGAAATTCATGACTTCATTTAATAGGCCTAAACAGATGGACAGATTTGAAAAGTGCAACTCAATCTCAAACTCAGGAGGCATATGCAAATATAAACCTGATCTGTCAACAACTGTATCTTAATGAGCATATTGCATTTCATATTGCTATTCAGTGGGCACTCACTCATTGAACTGTAGAACACATATAAGAGTTTAACAAGGACAACTTCCAACTGCAGCAACACCATACACCCATCTCGTTTAAACTGTGTAGGCCTTTAGCCAACCACCAGGCTGTGTATGTGTATGTATTAGACCTCTCCTCACTTTCGCCTGGTGGCTAGTTCAGAGGGGTTTTGGGGCAGGGGGGTGGGGTGGGGTACTCTGGCAAAGACCTCCTGATATAGAACGACCTATATGCCTCCATAACTCCCTTTCATGGCATGGACAGTTACATCATAGAATTATGTGGTAGATTAACCTAAATAACGTTTCTGACAGGAAGGACGAGTCTAGTATTAAGTCGTAGAATTTAGAGCGGCTGTGAAAGACTAATGGATTCAATAGGTCCACATTGTGTGGCTATTTGGTCAATTCTGACCCCTGCTGCAGGCTCGATGAAAATACAACAACAAAAGACCAACGCCTCGATCACACCAACAGTATTGTTGCATTGTGTTACACCAGAAGCTGCCTTTGCCTTGTAGCATTGTGTTGCAGAGGCAGTTGCAGTGTGGTTCATACGTCGGATTTATCAAACGTATGCATCAAACTGCATGTCTACATTGCTTGACAGAAATGGTTGCACACAAATCCAGATGATGCTGCGCACCATTTGCGCAATAGTACTGTCGGTGTGATCAATGCCTAAAACATGGTAGTTCGTGGAGTGTATGGAGGGTGGCGCTACTTCTCAAATCCACCACCCGTTTGCACGGAAATCTGCGCTTGAAACTCTTCTCTGTGGCGCATTGCTGGATGTCTTTCAGCATCTTCAGAACACAGTAGCTAGCCTGTTAGCTAGAGCTTCAAAAGATATGAGCCGCAAAAGAGACCACACTTTTACCGAAACAAGCCTTTCTCCCGACCCCAAAAACGCATTTATGGACACTCCGGTGTCTGCAGCGCGACCCGATGAAGATGTATTGGAATTCGAGCCCGACGAGGAGCTACTCTGCTCGGTGAGCGACATCACCGAACACCTTGGGAGAAACATAACAGTGGTGCTCGAGACTGCGTTGTCCGAAATCAGGAAAATGGTCAGCGTCAGGATACGGGTTCTGAAAATGGAGCTTCGGGAGAAAACGGACGAAATCGAAGTCTTAAAAACGAGACTAGAGGTGCAAATAGACGGTAGGGACCCGTATCATGGAGGAATGACCACCGAGGTTGCATCTGTATTCAGGAAAGCAGACTTCCATTCAGGAAGCAAACACAACAACAACGACCACAAGAAAGCCAAACCAGCCATGCCTGGTGTGAAGAAAGAAAACATCAATGCCATTTGCGACTATCTGATGAAAGATAAGAATTCACGGGGTGCTGAAACGGACAGCGACCCGAGCAATCCTTCTTCTGGTAGCGACAGGGACAGCCGCCACGATCCCCAGCCGCATTCCCTCAACCATCTGTGGCCGGACAGTGGCATTCCTGACGCGGGGCATGGGGACGGGGAATCGGACTCGGCCACGGATGACATATTTGACATGTCGCTACCATCAGGAAGCAAGCGGATCCACGACTATGAGTGGATGACTGGGGTGGAGTACACGTCGGATTTGAAAGGTAACCTCATCAACAATTCAATGCACCAATTAATCACTAACCTCATCAATCACCCACTGTACCAATCAATCACTGCTAATATTAACATTGGCAATGGAGTAGGGGCGAACTTTGGGATTTATATGCTGATGTTATCCAGACACCACTTTGCATGTGTCTATGTTTCTATGTAGAGGCTGTATAGATCCTCTTTACTTTTCTATAAATGGGCGTGATTAAACACAAACCATATGTTTGTTTTCTGAGGTATGAGGGAGCCTAAATCGGAGAGTGCCAAAACACCAGATGAGGAAGATGATGAAGAGGGTGACGAGTCAAAAGAAGAAAGGAATGATGGATTGGAGCATCCCCCAGCCCCTCTCTCCCATGACACAAACAGCCCCGACTTTCCCCTGCACCCCCAGGGCTCTCCAGGAGGGGAGGGGGACAGTTCTTTGGAGGCCCATGTGGATCGACTAGAACCGGGTGAGAGAGGAGATAGATGTCCTAGTTGACACGCGTAAACATTTGCATCCTATACATCGTTCATTTTTGATCTCATCATCGTCTTTCTTTGTGCGGTGCGTTTTGCTGATTGTTTTAGTTATTTTGTGCAGCCTTCTGACCCATCCTTATTGTCTTTGGCTGCATGTTCCTATTGCACGCTGGTGACCTAGAGGACAGAGTGCAATAACCATAATCATTACATCTGTCTACTCTGTTCACAGGTCAGCAGTTTACCTCCCACACATACCTCTGCCCACTGTGTGGAACCTTCTGCCCCGACTCCTTGTTCCTAGAGGAGCACCTCAAACTGATACACGGCGACACCACCGGCACCCACAGCGCCCTGCAGTCCACCTCCATTGCTCCCCTCTCTCTGGGAGAGGGTAGCAGTGACTCCAAGTGGGGGTTGGCGGGGCTTGAAGGAGGGAGCATTCCGTCTGGAGCTAGGGGGATGGGCCTAGCAAGAGGAGGAGGAGTCGGGGGAGGAGTAGGGACGAGGGAGAAGAAAGTGGAAGGGGGTTACGAGTGTGGAGATTGCGGCCGCCATTTCAACTACCTGGGAAACCTGCGGCAGCACCAGCGCATTCACACGGGGGAGAAGCCCTTCATATGCCCAGAGTGTGGGGAGAAGTTCCGGCACGCTGCCCGATTGAAGAGTCACCGGCTGGGGCACAACGGAGGCCAGAGCCCCTTCCCCTGCCCCCAGTGTGGGAAGGGCTTCCCGGTGCTCTCCGGCTTAAAGAGACACCAGCGGGTACATACGGGGGAGAGTCCCTACGCGTGCCAGCAGTGTGGGCGGCGCTTCAAGGAGCTGGGTAACCTGTACACCCACCAGAGGATTCACAGTGGTGCCACACCCTACTGCTGCCAGCAGTGTGGGAGGAGCTTCCGCCACCTGGGCACCTACAAGAGCCACCGCTGCACCCCTACACAGTGACAGTGACATTCTACGCCGTTACCTTAAAGCTAGACTGGCTAACTGCTAAGTCTAGCCTAGCCATCACAGGAGCCTATTGATATGCTGTTAACTGAGGCAGGAACATTGTCTGAGTCTAAAGACAAGCCTCATATGGACTTAAAAGAGAGGGAGACTGTGCCATGATGAAGAAGAGGTCAAAGGGCATCCTGATGAAAGCCATGGCCTCGTTCAAATAGTACAAAACACATAATTCCCTCTTCGGCTCCCTTCCTTGAAGTAATCACTCATCTAATAATAATAATTTTAATTTATATAGCGCTTTTCATTACAAACAAGAATCTCCAAGTTGCTTTGAAAACAAAAACATATGTAGGGATCTGGCAGTTCCTGTTTGATGGTCTTCCACAGCTTCAGATGTCTAGGCAGGTCAGAAAGGCAACTGGTAGCAGTAGCTTAAGTGGCAGGAGTGTCGATGATAAAGACAGGCATAGAGAAACATCAGTCAGATATTGGTAGACAGGCCTGGAGCTCTTCATCAGAGAGTCAGGGAGAATCATCAGTCAGATACTGGTGGACAGGCCCAGAACTCTTCATCAGAGAGTCAGGGAGAAACGTCAGTCAGATACTGGTAGACAGGCCTGGAGCTCTTCATCAGAGAGGGAGAAACATCAGTCAGATACTGGTAGACAGGCCCGGAGACTCTTAATCAGAGAGTCAGGGAGAAATGTCAGTCAGATACTGGTAGACAGGCCCGGAGCTCTTTATCAGAGAGGGAGAAATGTCAGTCCGATACTGGTAGACAGGCTTGGAGACTCTTCATCAGAGAGTCAGGGAGAAATGTCAGTCAGATACTGGTAGACAGGCCCAGAGCTCTTCATCAGAGAGGGAGAAACGTCAGTCAGATACTGGTAGACAGGCCCAGAGCTCTTCATCAGAGAGTCAGGGAGAAATGTCAGTCAGATACTGGTAGACAGGCCTGGAGCTCTTCATCAGAGAGGGAGAAACGTCAGTCAGATACTGGTAGACAGGCCCAGAGCTCTTCATCAGAGAGTCAGGGAGAAATGTCAGTCAGATACTGGTAGACAGGCCTGGAGCTCTTCATCAGAGAGGGAGAAATGTCAGTCAGATACTGGTAGACAGGCCCAAAGCTCTTCATCAGAGAGGGAGAAACGTCAGTCAGATACTGGTAGACAGGCCCAGAGCTCTTCATCAGAGAGTCAGGGAGAAATGTCAGTCAGATACTGATAGACAGGCCCAGAGCTCTTCATCAGAGAGTCAGGGAGAAATGTCAGTCAGATACTGGTAGACAGGCCTGGAGCTCTTCATCAGAGAGGGAGAAACGTCAGTCAGATACTGGTAGACAGGCCCAGAGCTCTTCATCAGAGAGTCAGGGAGAAATGTCAGTCAGATACTGGTAGACAGGCCTGGAGCTCTTCATCAGAGAGGGAGAAACATCAGTCAGATACTGGTAGACAGGCCCAAAGCTCTTCATCAGAGAGGGAGAAACGTCAGTCAGATACTGGTAGACAGGCCTGGAGCTCTTCATCAGAGAGGGAGAAACGTCAGTCAGATACTGGTAGACAGGCCTGGAGCTCTTCATCAGAGAGGGAGAAACGTCAGTCAGATACTGGTAGACAGGCCTGGAGCTCTTCATCGGTCACAAATGTATTTATAAAGCCCTTTTTACATCAGCAGATGCCACAAAGTGCTTATACAGAAACCCTGCCGAAAACCCCAAACAGCAAGCAATGCAGATTTAGAAGCACGTGGCTAGGAAACACTCCCTAGAAAGGCAGGAACCTAGAGAGGAACCAGGCTCTTCTGGCTGTGCCGGTTGGAGATTATATTAGAATATATGTACATGGCCATTAAGACCAGATCGTTCTTCAAGATGTTCAGTCGTTCATAGATGACCAGCAGGGTAAAATAATAATCACAGTGGTTATAGAGGGTGCAACAGGTCAGCACCTCGGGAGTAAATGCCAGTTGACTTTTCATAGCCGAGCATTAAGAGGCCGAGATAGCAGGTGTGAGAGAGGGAGTCAAAACAGCAGGTACGGGACGAGGTCAATTCGTCAACAGTTGAAACTGGATCAGCAGCACGACTAGGTGGACTAGGGACCGGAACAGATAGAGACGTCGTCAGCCCAGGTAGTCCTGAGGCATGGTGCTAGGGATCCGGCCCTCTGTGATGGGAGAAAGAGCAAGAGGCATGTCGTCTCCTCTGTAAGTAGCTAGGCTGGATCATCCACTGTCAAAGAGTAACACCCACCTGGGTGATGCTTTGGTGGCTATAAAAGCACCAGAAAAGACCAACGCACCTCAACAATAGTCTGGAACAAGAGGTGAGTTTCTGCCATTCCCTCACACCGCAGTCCACATTCATATTTACAGAGCTCTCTGCTTAGGCGACCTCACGGCACCATGGCAACCCCGGAACTCTGACATGTCAGATCTGTGATTACTTTGAGGAAGGAAGGATGCATTTTAGTAGTATAGCCTTTTGGGAAGAGGACGCACACTAACAGAACAGTGTGACTGCTGCCACCATGTGGACTTTCTATGTTACTGCACAAATGAAGCTTCATGGTGGCTCTGTCGAGGGCTGACTACGTTTTAACCTCACCTACCAATGACTTCTGTTCAGAGCAGATGAGTTGGCATTTTATCATTTGTAATAACTATGCTGTAACCTGTATTACTGACATTATATTCTTTACACGTTGTTGGTATGTCCACGTTGTTGGTATGTCCACCTGCATGATGATGATATGTAATTCGCTTTTGTGATCTGATATCAGTAATCTACCCCTTTTAAATTCACCCCTCGGTTAACAGGCTAGTTATCTACAGAGGTTCAGGAAAACGTTCATTTCAAGGGCAAAGATATACCAGTAAATAATGACCCCGCTTTTCTCTATTCACTCTAGTTGTTTAGCTAAAAGCAGTCAGGTGTTTAGAGAGTAGGGACATGGAGTTTTCTGCATTATGATGCATTTACAAGACACTACCACGGTCATGTTAGCCCACCATTATTACAATATGGGGAATATTTCAATAATGCTATGCAAAGAACAATATTAAACATTCAAAAAGTTGTCCCATCTCTCTCTCTATATATATATACACAGTGGGGAGAACAAGTATTTGATACACTGCCGATTTTGCAGGTTTTCCTACTTACAAAGCATGTAGAGGTCTGTACTTTTTATCATAGGTACACTTCAACTGTGAGAGACGGAATCTAAAACAAAAATCCAGAAAATTACATTGTATGATTTTTAGAATACATGATTTTACTTGTTCTCCCCACTGTATATGTATATATATATATATATATATATATATATGGCTGGCTAAAAGTATTCCCAATATTGTATGTGAATGTTGAACACATAAAGAATCACCAACTTTTCAAACTGTTTCGGTAAACAATGAATATAAAAATGGTAGATGGAGAAATGCTAATCATTGGCCGGCTGCGTTCTAATAAACATTCTTATGCGGCGCTTGTGTTGTGGATGTACTTTTCCGCATCACTTCCTCCATTGACGAAGACGTCCTGACATCAAGTCTCCGTATAAATGTAATCTGTAATCAAGTCTCCGTTTAAATGCACCTGCACTGTGATAGTCTCAGAGGTCCGTTAAAAGCGCAGAGAGCATCATGAAGAACAAGGAACACACCAGGCAGGTCCGAGATACTGTTGTGAAGAAGTTTAAAGCCGGATTTGGATACAAAAATATTTCCCAAGCTTTAAACATCCCAAGGAGCACTGTGCAAGCGATAATATTGAAATGGAAGGAGTATCAGACCACTGCAAATCTACCAAGACCTGGCCGTCCCTCTTTACTTTCAGCTCATACAAGGAGAAGACTGATCAGAGATGCAGCTGAGGTGTAGATCTGTGTAAATCTGGAGCCATTTCTTAAAGATATCCATAAAAAGTGTCATTTAAAGTTTGCCACAAGCCACCTGGGAGACACACCAAACATGTGGAAGAAGGTGCTCTGGTCAGATGAAACCAAAATTGAACTTTTTGGCAACAATGCAAAACGTTATGTTTGGCGTAAAAGCAACACAGCTGAACACACCATCCCCACTGTCAAACATGGTGGTGCCAGCATCATGGTTTGGGCCTGCTTTTCTTCAGCAGGGACAGGGAAGATGGTTAAAATTGATGGGAAGATGGATGGAGCCAAATACAGGACCATTCTGGAAGAAAACCTGATGGAGTCTGCAAAAGACCTGAGACTGGGACGGAGATTTGTCTTCCAACAAGACAATGATCCAAAACATAAAGCAAAATCTACAATGGAATGGTTCAAAAATAAACATATCCAGGTGTTAGAATGGCCAAGTCAAAGTCCAGACCTGAATCCAATCGAGAATCTGTGGAAAGAACTGAAAACTGCTGTTCACAAATGCTCTCCATCCAACCTCACTGAGCTCGAGCTGTTTTGCAAGGAGGAATGGGAAAAAAGGTCAGTCTCTCGATGTGCAAAACTGATAGAGACATACCCCAAACGAAAAGGTGGCGTTACAACGTATTAACTTAAGGGGGCTGAATAATTTTGCACGCCCAATTTTTCAATTTTTCAGTTTTTGATTTGTTAAAAAGGTTTGAAATATCCAATAAATGTCGTTCCACTTCATGATTGTGTCCCACTTGTTGTTGATTCTTCACAAAAAAATACAGTTTTATATCTTTATGTTTGAAGCCTGAAATGTGGCAAAAGGTCGCAAAGTTCAAGGGGGCCGAATACTTTCGCAAGGCACTGTAAATAAGAATATGTAATATTCTACATTAATGTGGATGCTACCATGGTTACGGATCATCCTGAATGAATCGTGACTAATGAAAGTGAGAAAGTTACACACAGGCTTGGGTAGGTAGGTTACTTTCTAAGTGTAATCCGTTCCAGTTACTGTCCAAAATTGTAATCAGTAACGTACCTTTTAGATTACCCAAACTCAGTAATGTAATCTGATTACATTCAGTTCATTTTTGATAACTTTCTCTTTAAGAGGCATTAGAAGAAGACAAAAATGTATGTTACCAATTGAACGACATCTATTGCAGGATAAATCAATGTTAAAGTTTACATAGCTGGCCATATATGGATGTTAAATGTTACATTATGGGTTGGTTATGTAGGCTTCTTCTTAGCCATCTCTTTCTACTACATACAATAATAAATTATATCTTTATAATAATATATATCATTTATGAGTCCAAAAAATGGTTATAGCAACTACAGACTGCCCCTTTAAGTCTATCAAAAGTGTGCAAGTTTGAACATGTGTCTATTAGGCCTATGGATTTATTATTTTTTATCAGCATGAATTAGATTGAGCAATAAAAGCCCCACTTTTATTCCATAGGCTGGGATCTGCACTATGCAGCTGTTGTTCCATAGGCTGGGATCCTCACTATGCAGCTGTTGTTCCATAGGCTGGGATCCTCACTATGCAGCTGTTGTTCCATAGGCTGGGATCCTCACTATGCAGCTGTTGTTCCATAGGCTGGGATCCTCACTATGCAGCAGTTGTTCCATAGACTGGGATCCTCACTATGCAGTTGTTGTTCCATAGGCTGGGATCCTCACTATGCAGCTGTTATTCTATAGGCTGGGATCTGCACTATGCAGCTGTTGTTCCATAGGCTGGGATCCTCACTATGCAGTTGTTGTTCCATAGGCTGGGATCCTCACTATGCAGCTGTTGTTCCATAGGCTGGGATCCTCACTATGCAGCTGTTATTCTATAGACTGGGATTCTCACTATGCAGCTGTTGTTCCATAGGCTGGGATCTACACTATGCCTGTTGTTCCATAGGCTGGGATCCTCACTATGCAGCTGTTGTTCCATAGGCTGGGATCCTCACTATGCAGCTGTTGTTCCATAGGCTGGGATCCTCACTATGCAGCTGTTATTCTATAGGCTGGGATCTGCACTATGCAGCTGTTGTTCCATAGGCTGGGATCCTCACTATGCAGCTGTTCCATAGGCTGGGATTCTCACTATGCAGCTGTTGTTCCATAGGCTGGGATCCTCACTATGCAGCTGTTGTTCCATAGGCTGGGATCCTCACTATGCAGCTGTTCCATAGGCTGGGATTCTCACTATGCAGCTGTTGTTCCATAGGCTGGGATCCTCACTATGCAGCTGTTGTTCCATAGGCTGGGATCCTCACTATGCAGCTGTTATTCTATAGACTGGGATTCTCACTATGCAGCTGTTGTTCCATAGGCTGGGATCCTCACTATGCAGCTGTTGTTCCATAGGCTGGGATCCTCACTATGCAGCTGTTGTTCCATAGACTGGGATCCTCACTATGCAGCTGTTGTTCCATAGGCTGGGATCCTCACTATGCAGTTGTTGTTCCATAGGCTGGGATCCTCACTATGCAGTTGTTGTTCCATAGGCTGGGATCCTCACTATGCAGCTGTTGTTCCATAGGCTGGGATCCTCACTATGCAGCTGTTATTCTATAGACTGGGATTCTCACTATGCAGCTGTTGTTCCATAGGCTGGGATCCTCACTATGCAGCTGTTGTTCCATAGGCTGGGATCCTCACTATGCAGCTGTTGTTCCATAGACTGGGATCCTCACTATGCAGCTGTTGTTCCATAGGCTGGGATCCTCACTATGCAGTTGTTGTTCCATAGGCTGGGATCCTCACTATGCAGTTGTTGTTCCATAGGCTGGGATCCTCACTATGCAGCTGTTGTTCCATAGGCTGGGATCCTCACTATGCAGTTGTTGTTCCATAGGCTGGGATCCTCACTATGCAGTTGTTGTTCCATAGGCTGGGATCCTCACTATGCAGCTGTTGTTCCATAGGCTGGGATCTGCACTATGCAGCTGTTGTTCCATAGGCTGGGATCCTCACTATGCAGCTGTTGTTCCATAGGCTGGGATCCTCACTATGCAGTTGTTGTTCCATAGGCTGGGATCCTCACTATGCAGCTGTTGTTCCATAGGCTGGGATCCTCACTATGCAGTTGTTGCAAGAGCGCATTTTTCACTGGCTGTCCACTAGTTTCAAAAACAATGATTGATAGGCAGCTAAAAACTTATTGAATTCAACCATTATTGGGTTCAAATACACCTTTAGATTTGTGAACAGGTATCCACAACAACCACAATCCGTAAGGCGCAAATAGCTAAATGAGAGAGCAGCAGTGTGATTCACATCAATGTGCTATGTTACAGTTGAAGTCGGAAGTTTACACACCATAGCAAAATACATTTAAACTCAGTTTTCACAATTCCTGACATTTAATCCTAGTAACAATTCCCTGTTTTAGGTCAGTTAGGATCACCACTTTATTTTAAGAATGTGAAATGTCAGAATAGTAGTAGAGAGTGATTTATTTCAGCTTTTATTTCTTTCATCACATTCCCAGTAGGTCAAAAGTTTACATATACTCAATTAGTATTTGGTAACATTGCCTTTAAATTGTTTAACTTGGGTCAAACGTTTTGGGTAGCCTTCGACAAGCTTCCCACAATAAATTGAGTAAATGTTGCCCCATTCCTCCTGACAGAGCTGGTGTAATTTTCTATAGGATTGAGGTCAGGGCTTTGTGATGGCCACTCCAATACCTTGAATTTGTTGTCCTTAAGCCATTTTGCCACAACTTTGGAAGTATGCTTGGGGTCATTGTCCATTTGGAAGACCCATTTGCGACCAAGCTTCAACTTCCTGACTGATGTCTTGAGATGTTGCTTCAATATATCCACATAATTGTCCTTCCTCATGACGCCATCTATTTTGTGAAGTGCACCAGTCCCTCCTGCAGCAAAGTACCCCCACAACATGATGCTGCCACCCCGTGCTTCATGGTTGTGATGGTGTTCGTCGGCTTGCAAGCCTCCCCCTTTTTCCTCCAAGCATAACGATGGTCATTACGGCCAAACAGTTCTATTTTTGTTTCATCAGACCAGAGGACATGTCTCCAGAAAGTACGATCTTTGTCCCCATGTGCAGTTGCAAACCGTAGTCTGGCTTTTTTATGGCGGTTTTTGAGCAGTGGCTTCTTCCTTGCTGAGCGGCCTTTCAGGTTATGTCGATATAGGACTCGTTTTACTGTGGATATAGATACTTTTGTACCTGTTTCCTCCAGCATCTTCACAAGGTCCTTTGCGGTTGTTCTGGGATTGATTTGCACTTTTCGCACCAAAGTTCATTCATCTCTAGGAGACAGAACTCGTCTCCTTCCTGAGCGGTATGACGGCTGCGTGGTCCCATGGTGTTTATTCTTGCGTGCTATTGCTTGTACAGATGAACGTGGAACCTTCAGGCATTTGGAAATTGCTCCCAAGGATGAACCAGACTTGTGTAGGTGTTTTTTTTCTGAGGTCTTGGCTGATTTCTTTTGATTTTCACATGATGTCAAACAAAGAGGCACTGAGTTTGAAGGTAGGCCTTGAAATACATCCACAGGTACACCTCCAATTGACTCAAATTATGTCAATTAGCCTGTCAGAAGCTTCTAAAGCCATGACATGATTTTCTGGAATTTTCCAAGCTGTTTAAAAGGCACAGTCAACTTAGTGTTTGTAAACTTCTGACCCACTAGAATTGTGATGCAGTGAATTATAAGTGAAACAATCTGTCTGTTAACAATTGTTGGACAAATTACTTGTGTCATGCACAAAGTAGATGTCCTAACCGACTTGCCAAAACTATAGTTTGTTAACAAGACATTTGTGGAGTGGTTGAAAAACGAGTTGATGTGATGTTTTTGTTCGTCAGCGTTCGGCTGAGATATTTCAGCTGTTTGAGTCGAAGTTCGGTAGCCGAAAGCTACGCCCCTTCGTCAGTGATTAGTCGACAGTAGGGATTATTCAATTAAGTGTTTGTTGTTATTCAACGAGATATGACTCGTTTTTATGCAAATTTCGTTCACTTGCAAAATACTGTACCAAACATTTTAGTTAGATGTAAAATTGCGCGGCTAAGACTCTGCAAAAACATCAACATGTATTCCAGTTTGCTGATTTATTTGAGATTAATTCAGACTATTTTGACGATGTGTATATTTGTTGCTACGGCGTCTCAAGAGGGTCAAACAGTAGGTATTTTAAGGGAGGCGCAGACATTTGCTTCGCCTAGCTGAGTTCTGCCAGGGCCAAACCGAACCTAGTGTGGGGACGCCTTAACTCTGCAGGTCGTTTCACACACAGCCTGTAGGAGGAGCTGAACTTCTGCTCTACTATTAACCAGCCCACTCTGTGTGTGTGTGTCTAACACTCTCTGAAAACGTCTGCTCAGCCCACAGACATAGATAGAGGTCTCTAGATGGATGCAACCCATTTTAACATGGGCATTGCCATTGAGGGCTTCACCACTACGGTAGTCAACTGGGTAGAGATTCCTACGGGTTGGGAGCGATCAGTCAATGATCAGAGCATTGTCTTCTTCAGATTGGGCTGCCTCTGATTTGTAAATGGTGTTAAGCTATATCACTGCCCTCTAGAGGTTACAATAGACGAAAGACACAAGATTTGCTTTCGGACTCCAGCAATGCAGGTGGTAAATCACCAATATTAGCTCTATGCTTTTTTCACATATGAAAGAAGAAGAAAATGGACTACTTTAAAATGGAGACAACGTAATGGCACGGATACAAAGATGAGAGCTCTATTTCTATGTCTCATCCACACAGCTGTGCAGACACAGAATGGACATGATTGCGCCATAGCTGCACTCAAGTACTCTTCTACTTGGACTGCAATCAACATGCAGCAAATATACATTTCTCTCTCGCTCTTTTCACTTTCTCTATCTCCCTCTATCATGCCCCCCCCCCCCCCCCCCCCCACACACACACACACACGCAATTGAATCCTCCAGAGTAGTGTGCTGTATTTCAGAAATTATACACTTAAGGATTTCCATCAATCACTGAGACTAGCCATGAATCAGCTCTCCCTCTGCTAGAGGAGACACACTAGAGGAGACACCACACTGAGACACTGAGACACCACACTGAGTCACCGAGACACCACACTGAGGCACCACACTGAGACACCGCACTAACACACTGAGACACCACACTGAGACACCACACTGAGACACCACACTGAGACACCACACTGAGACACTGAGACTCCACACTGAAACACTGCACTGAGACACAAACAATGTCATTAAGGACAACAAAGTCAAGGTATTGGAGTGGCCATCACAAAGCCCCGACCTCTATCCTGTAGAAAATTTGTGGGCAAAACTGAAAAAGCGTGTGCGAGCAAGGAAGCCTACAAACCTGACTCAGTTACACCAGCTCTGTCAGGAGGAATGGGCCAAAATTTACCCAACCTAAAGTGGGAAACTTGTGGAAGGCTACCCGAAACATTTAACCCAAGTTAAATCATTTAAAGGCAATGTTACCAAATGCTAATTGAGTGTATGTAAACTTCTGACCCACTGGGAATGTGATGAAAGAAATAAAATATTAAATAAATAATTCTCTCTACTATTATTCTGACATTTCACATTCTTAAAATAAAGTGGTGATCCTAACTGACCTAAGACAGGGAATTTTACTAGGATTAAATGTCAGGAATTGTGAAAAACTGAGTTTAAATGTATTTTGCTAAGGTGCATGTAAACTTCTGACTTCAACTGTATATACAGCCTTATATTTCCCCCTTTCTCTCTCTCTCTCTGTCTTTCTTCTAATTTTCTATATATCTTCATCCCCTTCCACTTTACTTTCTATCTCTATTTTTCTGTCCCTCTCTCTCCTTCCCTGTTTCTCCCTCTCTGACCCCCCTTTCCATCTACTCTATTTCTTTCTCTCTCTTGCTCCTCTTCTCTCTGTTTCCATCTACCCTCCTCGCTCTTTCATTCATCATCACTATGCAGGAGGCTATAACACCATAACAACAGGGAACATGAGGTGCTGTACATAAGGACGGGTGTAGAGACCTCATCATCAGTGCGACTCTAGCCACGGTAATGATAACCTTTAAATGCCTGTCTACCCTGGGCCTTTCTGAAAGCCATCACCCCTCCCCGTGTCCTCCCTCTCCTCCCTTTCTCCACCATCGATTTTCAACTGTCATTTTCAAAGGCTTCTTTCTGTTTTGCATTTTGAAGGTTTCTGCTTTTGCATTTGAACCCCATTGCCTGGTGTGTGTTTCCTAAGGCAGGCTGGCGACATTAACCACTCATGATGAGAAGCCTAACCTGGCCCCGGATAGCTTTCCCTGTGTGCTGTGATGATGACGTGTGAGGCGTGTCAGATCCTGTATCAGGAGGTTGGTCACACTGCATTCACATGGTAATGGCAGAATTTCTTGTGAAACTCGCACCTGCCAGTGCGTGCAGTGTATGCCATGTCAGATGGACACTGGGTACGGGTCTGTAGGTGAGAGGATACAGATGAAGGCATTGTTATTCAACAAGCATGTACGGGGTTGTAGTCATGAACTCTCATTTACATCTCAAAGGTCTACCAGGGATGTCCCAGTAGCATTGTCCCGATGAACTGGGCTGTGCTTTGTTGTGTTATGATACTCCTCACTTTTACACCATGCTGGCTGATGTGTGGTGAGCGCAAAATGGTTGCCGTGCATCACACATTGGTGTTGATTGAGGCGGGTTTCCTCCTTGCAGATGTAGGATCTTAATTTGATCACTCTTTTGGTGTTGAGATATCTTCTGCCTAGCCGGTAATGCAAACTTGTGGCATATCCAAGGTTTAAAAAGGCTTCTAAATTTGTAATTTCCACTTTAAAATGTCAGACTTCATTTGCCCTAATGAAAAATGTATCAACCATTACAAAAAAAATTCCATTAATTATAATCCACATAATAATCCACATAATAATCCACATAATAATCCACATAATAATCCACATAATAATCCACATAATAATCCACATAATAATCCACATAATAATCCACATTATAATCCACATTATAATCCCCATAATAATCCACATAGTAATTCACATTTCCTGTTGCTGCAGGATTATTTTCCTGCTGTAGTAAACCTCCTCAAATTACTAGCAGTGGTCTAAGGCACTGATACTGATAATTATGAAAAATACCTGAGGGTTATAGGTTAGTAAACGCTTTCTTCCATAGCACGACTTCCAAACCCCTGACACAGACAGAGATGCCCAGGTGCCAGGTTCACCTTTATCTGAAAACCTTTGGCGAAGCCTTAATACGTTAATACGTTCTTCAAGGTGAATGCGGGAGATGGCATTTAGACGTGCCTATCTTCAAGTTAGGTCAGGTTATCGTTGTGGGGCTGGAAAGGACCTGGCTGGAACAAATGTCTATATTTACTGTACCCAAGGATGATGCTTCTCTTATCAGTTGGTAGTTGCCGCGGCAACGAGGGCACCACTTAATTGAGGGCATCACTCCGGCGATGCGGAGAGGGAGGGATGCAGACGGTATGGACACTGCTACACACACATCAGCCATTGTTCTTTCCCTTCCCTTCTGAGTCTTAACTCCAGAACACACGCATGCACGTGTCCAGACACACACACTCACACTCGCACATTTCAATACTGCCAAGATCTCTTAAGCCTGTGTTTACCACAGACCGTATTTCCGGCATTTATCCAAAAACCCTAACAAACGCAATTCATTTTCCTCGTCTTTGTCCAACTCAGTGCCTACAAAAAGACGGCATTACTATTTTTCTCTATTCCAAGTATCTAGAAGATAATCACAACCGAGGAGATGAGGAACCATCCTGGGATAATTTACAATGTGAGCTGGGTTAAAATACTATTTAAAATAACTAAATTACTTTCACATACAGTGGTGTCTGAAATTATTGACGCCCTTGATAAAGATAAGGAGAAATGACTGTATGAAATAAATAATTCAAAAATCTGAGCTATATTGTATGCTAAAAAAAAATTGGGAAATTATTTTATACTAATACAATTGGTCAGAGAAAGATATTTTGTTTAACAAGTAGGCTATATCTTTGAACTTGGTTGTAGCTCTAATGCAGAAAATAAAGCCTGATGAGGCACTGTATCTCTCTCCCTTTCAAGTCCATCATTGATGCATATGCAGAAAAGAACCCCATAGTCCTAGTCGTGGTGAATACAACCCGTGGTTACCGTGGTTACACAATTGACTCACAGCAAAAACTTGACAATTTTCAGATGCAATTTTTTTGTTTTCTGCTTGTTACAAAACTACATTTGAGAAAAGTACAACATTGCCTGCTCCCAAGCGTTATCACTGCTTAGAAAAATCTAATATTGTACTTCCCTCATGCCCCTTTTCATGACGGTGCTAACGTTAGTGTCAGCTACAATGGGGCAAAAAAAGTATTTAGTCAGCCACCAATTGTGCAAGTTCTCCCACTTAAAAAGATGAGAGAGGCCTGTAATTGTCATCATAGGTACACTTCAACTATGACAGACAAAATGAGAAAAAAAATCCAGAAAATCACATTGTAGGATTTTTAATGAATTTATTTTGCTTTTTTGCTCCACTGTACATTGAACAACACTGCAGCCTTTTGGCCTTTTTTTGTTACTTCTGCATAACAAAAAATCGATGAAGAGGTTGCCTTTTTTACAATGGTGGTCAATGGGAAACAATCTTTGTTTTCCCCAATTTGTGGGTGTTGTTGAGAGGAATTCCTTCATATGACATGAATTCCGACTCAGAGTACACCAACTGTAAAATAGGGTTCTGGATCTTTGATGTTATGGGGCTATTTTGCTTCCACTGGTCCTGAGGCCCTTGTTAAGGCCAACAGCATCATTAACTTGACCCAGTATCAGGATACTTTAGCCAATAACCTGGTTGCCTCTGACAGGAGGCTGAAACTTGGCCGCAAGTGGATCTTCCAGCAAAACAATGACCCCAAGCACACATCAAAATCCACAAAGAACTGGTAATAGACCACAAACATCAACATTTGCCAACAACCATCTCAGTCTCTGGACATGAAACCCATTGAAAACCTGTGTTTTGAAGAGGGCAGTCCATAAGTGCAGATGAAGGGTATGAAGGATCTGGACAGATTCTGTATGGAGGAATGTGTTATCCAACTCATAAAATATTCTATAACCATTATCCTCGCAAGGTGGGGTAAGGAAAAGTATTGAAACAGGGGTGTCAATCATTTTAACCCAACCTTTTTTATTAATTGTTAAACAAAATATCTTTCTCGGAGCAATTGTATTAGTATAATAATATGTAATAATATAATTTCCCGAAAAATGTTTGCATACAATATAGCTCAGTATTTTGGATTATTTATTTTATACAGACATTTTTGCTGATCTAATCAAGGGTGTCAATGACTTTGGACCCTAAGTATTTACAGTTGAAGTTGGAAGTTTACATACATTTAAACTCAGTTTTTCACAATTCCTGACATTTAATCCCAGTAAAAATTCCCTGTCTTAGGTCAGTTAGGATCACCACTTTATTTGAAGAATGTGAAATGTCAGAATAATAGTAGAGAGAAGGATTTATTTCAGCTTTTATTTCTTTCATCACATTCCCAGTGTGTCAGAAGTTTACATACACTAAAATAGTATTTGGTAGCATTGCCTTTAAATTGTTTAACTTGGGTCAAATGTTTCGGGTAGCCTTCCACAAGCTTCCAACAATAGGTTGGGTGAATTTTGGCCCATTCCTCCTGATAGAGCTGGTGTAACTGAGTCACGTTTGTAGGCCTCCTTGCTCGCACACGCTTTTTCAGTTCTGACCACACATTTTCTGTGGGATTGAGGTCAGAGCTCTGTGATGGCCACTCCAATACCTTGACTTTGTTGTCCTTAATGCCATTTTGCCACAACTTTAGAAGTAAGCTTGGGGTCATTGTTCATTTGGAAGAGCCATTTACGACCAAGCTTTAACTTCCTGACTGATGTCTTGAGCTGTTGCTTCAACATATCCACATCATTTTCCTGCCTCATGAAGCCATCTATTTTGTGAAGTGCACTAGTCCCTCCTGCAGCAAAGCAGTGACTTCTTCCTTGCTGATTGGCCTTTCAGGTTATGTCGATATAGGACTCGTTTTTACTGTGGACATAGATTATTTTGTATCTGTTTCCTCCAGCAACTTTACAAGGTACTTCGCGGTTGTTCTGGGATTGATTTGCACTTTTCGCACCAAAGTACGTTCATCTCTAGGAGACAGAATGCGACTCCTTCCTGAGCGATATGACGGCTGCGTGGTCCCATGGTGTTTATACTTGCGTACTATTGTTTGTACAGATGAACGTGGTACCTTCAGGCATTTGGAAATTGCTCCCAAGGATGAACCAGATTTGTGGTTAGAAACTTCTAAAGCCATGGCATAACTTTCTGGATTTTTCCAAGCTTGTTTAAAGGCACAGTCAATTTAGTGTGTGACCCACTGAAATTGTGATACAGTGAAATAATCTGTCTTTTGTTGTTTTTGGGAAAAAAACGAGTTTTAATGACACTAACCTAAGTGTATGTAAACTTCCGACTTCAACTGTACATATGTTTTATTTAAAAGAAAAGTAGTTAGGGCCTCCCGGGTGGCGCAGTGGTTAAGGGTGCTGTACTGCAGCGCCAGCTGTGCCATCAGAGCCCTGGGTTCGCGCCCAGGCTCTGTCGTAACCGGCCGCGACCGGGAGGTCCAAGGGGCGACGCACAATTGGCCTAGCGTCGCCCGGTGTCGGTAGGGGTGTCCTTGTCTCATCGCGCACCAGCGATTCCTGTGGCGGGCTGGGCTGGGCGCAGTGTACGCTAGCCAAGGTGGCCAGGTGCACGGTGTTTCCTCCGGCGCATTGGTGCGGCTGGCTTCCGGGTTGGATGTGCGCTGTGTTAAAGAAGCAGCGGCTTGGTTGGTTGTGTATCGGAGGACGCATGACTTTCAACCTTCGTCTCTCCCGAGCCCATACGGGAGTTGTAGCGATGAGACAAGATAGTAGCTACTAAACAATTGGATACCACAAAATTGGGGAGAAAAAGGGGTAAAAAAGAAAAAAGAAAAGTAGTTCCATGCTTTTAATCCAGGTATTTGAAATTAGTATTTATTAGTACAATTTGGTCACTCAAATAAAAGTACTTGATTTGAAAATACTCAAATACACAGAAAACATATTGTAAATGCCAGATACTCAAATACACAGAAAACATATTCTAAATGCCTTATACTCTAATACACATGTATTTGAACCCAGGTTTGCTCACAACACATCAGTTGTGGTTACATATGCTCACAATACATCTAAATGGAAATGCCTTATCGGATCGACTGACCCATAGCAACCATTCATTACCTTGTCAACCGACAAGCAACGTTTGTCAAGGAGTGCAGAGAGAGGGAGCATTTCTTTTGATCAAGGAGATGGAGCGTGCTTTCTGTCCACGCAGATCAACAACCATGTTGTCTGAACCCAGCAATTTCTCTCAAGCTTTTTCAAATATACCTCAAGATACTACAAAAATGGAACAATGATGGACTTGAAAGGGACAGAGAGATAGTGGTCCATCAGGCTTTATTTTCTGCATTAGATCAACAACCAAGTTCAAAGATATAGTCTGTCATACTTCTCTCACACACAAGGATGTTATGTTTGGTGTCCTTCCGACCACATCTCTCATGGTGTTGGAGAAATGTCAATATTTCACAGAATCTATGCAGTTAGACTTAGTGTCCGTCATGGCTGGTCTAGGTGGGTGCGTTGGTGGCAGAAGTGGAACATCCTTTGACCTGTAATGACCTAGTCAGAGCGCTCAGTTGATTGCTAGAAAGGTCTTGAACTCTGGATGGCAACAACAACAACAAAAAATCCACCAGATTTGTGCATTCCTAACTTTGGAGTGCCCGCAGAAAAAAAGACCAGTAGTTGTGCACTCAAGTAAATTGAGTCCTCAAGAATAAACGTTGAAGAATTGCTATACAAAAGGGTCTTGTATGGAATTCCGAACATAGCTTTCCACTACCACGAAATCAAACATAATCTGTGCACTCAAGTAACTTGAGTGCTCAAGAAAAACAGTTGAAGGGTAGTTAGACAAAAGGGGCTTGCATGAAATTCAGAGTAAAACTTCCCACTACCATGAAATCTCTAACAACGTTCAGTTAATTCTTCCTCTGCTGAGATCGAGTGTTAATGGGACCATTTATATCTGTCAGTGACATAATAAGAACAGAGCTGTGTTGTGAAAAGTGAAGTGGCTTTTTGCGTTTGTCTTCAAATTAACGTAGTCAAAGAGAAATGGACTGCTGACATTTCTCAGCCTCTCCTGTACTGGGTTAGCAACAGTTCAAAGTGGAAGGGTACAAACTAAATCAGCAAGAAGTCATTTTCAACCCCAATTGGACACATGCTTTCTTCAGTGTTCATTTGTATAGCACTTTGGTCAGCAATTTCTTGCATGAAAATTGATAAACAAATGGCATTTATCAATATTATGAGCGTTATTCTTCCCAGTTATATGAAAATAGCACTGGAAGTCTGAAGCGGGATGTCCAGTCGGGTGTACACATACACAATGTGCAAAACAAGATATATTATTTTTGGGACAGTGGTTCATGCTGCTCATCATGCATGTGTGAAGACGAGGTAAAAATAACATCAACAAAGGAACAGCGTGTATGTAGCTGTGAATGATACAAACCATGTATACGCAAGGCACTAAGTAGGCTAGATAATTGCCATTCAGATGTCGCACAAGCGTCGCCCCACGGCAATTACCTCCATAATACAATGGGGAGAACAAGTATTTGATAAAATAACGATTTTGCATGTTTTCCTACTTGCAAAGCATGTAGAAGTCTGTCATTTTATCATAGGTACACTTCAACTGTGAGAGACGGAATCTAAAACAAAAATCCTGAAAATCACACACACACACACTCACACACACACTCTTTCTATACACTGTTTAACACTGGTGCACTATGGAACACTTTTTAACACTATGGAACACTATGGGGCACTATGGAACAATTTTTAACACTATGGTACACTATGGAACACTATGGAACACTATGGTACACTATGGAACACTATGGAACACTATGGTACACTATGGAACACTATTTAACACTAGTGTTCCATAGTGTTAAAAAGTGTACCATAGTGTTCCATAAATGAAAATACTGCCCCCTAGTCACAACAGGTTAACACTTTTTCTCATTTTGTCTGTCATAGTTGAAGTGTACCTATGATGAAAATTACAGGCCTCTCTCATCTTTTTAAGTGGGAGAACTTGCACAATTGGTCGCTGACTTTTTTGCCCCACTGTATGTTGTGTAATTTGTTAAATGTTACTTGTTAGATATTACTGCACTGTCGGCGCTAGAAGCACAAGCATTTCGCTACACCCGCAATAACATCTGCTAATCACGTGTATGTGGCCAATAACATTTGATTTGATTTGATATGGCAGCTGCTGCTCTATTCCTTTCGATCCCACACAAAATGGAAGGCCTTTAACTTGAATCTAAGGGTTAAGTGGTTGAGACATGACATCACTCCCACGGCGACTTTTAAGTCTAAACCAAACTTCAAAGCCGGTCGAGTCCAGAACCTCAAACGATACTCTGTAAAGATTCCGCCGGACTGAAATATAGTATGCATGAGTTGAAAATAGCCGAGACCTGGGGGTGGGCGGTATGATCCTCCAGGAAAGGTCTGCTACTAACTGAGCGAGACCGTTCCTCTAATGTGGCGGCACTCTGAGACTGCATCATTAGCGAGAGAGTAGGTCCTGACTCCGACGGTGGCGTAACGATGACACACAGCTTCGACTTAGCATTCTGGACTCCCATCTTGTCACTCAGCATTTCTGCTCTGGTGCTCGTGCACTGTAATTGGATGTTGCTGGGTGGGTTGTTGAGGAGGACTACTTTACTGCACTGCGGTTCTCCCCCTCTCTGGCCAGGCCACTTCAGCTCAATTCGTATTGATCTTGTTTCGTCGTCTCACCTGGTCTCACCTGGCTGGTCCACTGGGCTCCAGTATTATCTCTGAGTCACCAGCCACTGAGGATCCAGTCAGGAAGAATGGGACCGGATGAAGGCCCTTATTCCTGGAGTGTGTGTGTGTGTGTGTGTGTGTGTGTGTGTGTGTGTGTGTGTGTGTGTGTGTGCATGTGTGTGTGTGTGGGTGTGTGTGTCTGAGTTGTTTCTGAACGCTCTCTCTACTGCTACTTAAAACTGTATACTGATGGAAGTGTTCCTGCTGTTAGATGTGAATGGGGTGCTACTCCTACAAAGTGGATAGACTAGAGTGGGCGGGCGGGTGGGCGGGTGGGGGGGTCGGGGGGGGTTCGACCCATACCGAGAACCCATATGTCCAACCCAAGAAAATTTGAAATGCCAGTCATAGTGAAATGTAACTCCCCAAAATAAATAGCATTTCAAAAGAGTAGACATTCTTTGACACTTTCAAGGTGGTGTTAGCACACCTAGTGTGTGATGTGGATTCACAGGGAGAGGTGAGTCAGCGCGGATAAAGGTTTTATCTTTCAAACAAACGTCATGAACATGACAGAAACTTTGATAGTCAGTCAACTTTTCTTTCTTTTTTTTTTTGCAAGTGACAAAATTGTCACCAAATAGACACATTTCCTCTTCTCATCCCCATATTTGTTTTTGTTTTTCTGCTCTTTTGCACACCGGTATCAAATCAAATCAAATCTAATTGTATTGGTCACATACACATGGTTAGCAGATGTTAATACGAGTGTAGCGAAATGCTTGTGCTTCTAGTTCCGACCGTGCAGTAATATCTAACAAGTAATCTAACAATTTCACAAAAACTACCTTATACACACAAGTGTAAAGGAATGAATATGTACATATAAATATATGGCTGAGTGATGGCCGAACGGCATAGGCAAGATGCAGTAGATGGTATAGAGTACAGTATATACATATGAGATAAGTAATGTAGGGTATGTAAACATTATATAAAGTGGCATTGTTTTTAAGTGGGTAGTGATACATTTATTACATCCAATTTTTAATTATTAAAGTGGCTAGAGATTTCAGTATGTTGGCAGCAGCCACTTAATGTTAGTGATGGCTGTTTGACAGTCTGATGGCCTTGAGATAGAAGCTGTTTTTCAGTCTCTCGGTCCCTGCTTTGATGCACCTGTACTGACCTCGCCTTCTGGATGATAGCGGGGTGAACAGACAGTGGCTCAGGTGGTTGTTGTCCTTGATGATCTTTATGGCCTTCCTGTGACATCGGGTGGTGTAGGTGTCCTGGAGGGCAGGTAGTTTGCCCCCGGTAATGCGTTGTGCAGACCTCACTACCCTCTGGAGAGCCTTACGGTTGTGGGCGGAGCAGTTGCCGTACCAGGCGGTGATACAGCCCGACAGGATGCTCTCGATTGTGCATATGTAAAGGTTTGTGAGTGTTTTTGGTGACAAGCCGAATTTCTTCAGCCTCCTACATATCCTCATCTGCACATATATCACTCCAGTGTAAATTTCTAAATTGTAATTACTTCCCCACTATTGGCCTATTGATTGCCTTATCTCACTTCATTTGCACACACTGTATACTGATTTTTCAATTGTGTCATTGACTGCACGCTTGTTTATCCCATGTGTAACTCTGTGTTGTTGTTTGTGTCCCATGTGCTTTGCTTTATCTTGGCCAGGTCGCAGTTGTAAATGAGAACTTGTTCTCAACTGGCCTACTTGGTTAAATAAAGGTGACATTTAACAAAAAAATCTAATTCATTAAAACAGAAGACACATCTCATTAGGACACAAGGCACATTTGATTAAAATATGCAAATCTACCTCTTTTTTGGTTTTACGCTAATTTAGAATCAAAAGCACCCCTCATAGTTAAGCCCAGAATTATATTCTGTGGATGCAGTGGCTTCCAATTGGTAGTTACTGTACAGTCTTGTCCCATCGCTGCAACTCCCGTACTGACTCGGCAGAGGCGAAGGTCGAGAGCCGTGCGTCCTCCAAAACACAACCCTGCCAAGCCTCACTGCTTCGTGACACGCTGCTATCTTAACCCGGAAGCCAACTGCACCAATGTGTAGGAAGAAACACCGTACAACTGGTGACCATGTCATCATGCATGCGCCCGGCCCGCCACAGGAGTTGCTAGAGCACGATGGGACAAGGACATCCACGCCAAACCCTCCTCTAACCCGGACGAGACTGGGCCAATTGTGTGTCACCTCATGGGTCTCCCGGTCATGACCGGCTGCGACACAGCCCGGGATCGAATCCAAATCTGTAGTGATGCCTCAAGCACTGCGGTGCCTTAGACCGCTGCGCCACTCGGGGAGGCTGAGGCACAGTGAGAATAGAGTCTAGGCTAAAGAGGACAGAGGGGTGTAGAGTAGAGTAGAGTAGAGTAGAGTAGAGTAGAGTAGAGTAGAGAGAGAGAGAGCCCTCTTCAAACCCAGAAAATCAAGCGAGATGTTTTTCTCCCCTTCTCAGAAGTACACATACATGTATGTAGATCACAGAGATTCACTTTCGTTTAGGGGCCCCTTGGAAAGCAAAAGAACCCAACTCAAGGATGCCTCGTGCCAATATTCTGACTTCACTTCACACACACACTTGTTAGCTATTTACTGGCTCTGGATCATTCTAACACAAATAGCAGGGGATCTGAGTCTAAGCGACACAGTACAGTGGTAGGCTCCCTCATCACTATCTCCTTCTGGTCCACCTGAATGCTTGGGGAGGAATCAATCTTGCAGCAAAAAAAAAGACAAACACACAGGGGTAAAGAAAGACAGACAGAGAGATAGAGATAGAGAGTGAGCTCACTCCAACGGATGCTGCCAGTGGCAAAAATACCCACTGAGGTGCTGAAAGCCCCACTAAAGAAAAAGAGATAGAAAGAGAGAGAGTGAGATACAGGAGTAGAGACTTGAGAGAGAGAGAGAGAGAGAGAGAGAGAGACTTGAGGGATGGTGATCGACAGAGAGAGAGAGAGGAAAAAAAGAGAGCAAGAGAAAGAGAGCCAAAGAGAGAAAGAGAGAGAGAGATAAAGGAATAGAGACTTGAGGGATGGTGAGCGACAGAGAGAGAGAGAGAGAGAGAGTGTGAGAAGAGCGAGTGAGTGTGCAAGCCTCGATCCTCAGAGAGAGAAAGAGAGAGCAGAGAGCGGTAGAGAACAGCAACACTGAGAAATTGTGAGTGCTATGGGTAAGTGGACTGTTAAAAGATAGCAGATAATGGACAAAGTGAGACGAAAGACAGTTCTCCACAGGTCTATCACATTTTTATCTATCCATCCATCCTGGAGAGGGAGAAGGAGAGAACGGAGGACTTGAACAGGCTGACTGGGATGGGACTCTGACAGTACTCAGTTACCTGGATACGGTGAGTCTCCTCTCCTATGCTTCCAGGAAAATATTATATTTTCACTATATGGCAGTTACATTATGTACAGTAAGGTCTATAATTATTGGCGCCCTTGATAAAGAGGAGCAAATAAGACTGTATGAAATAAATAAGATCATCACCATATATTACTGTAGGTATGAGGTACTTTTCTGCATACGCTTCTGTTTTGCAACGCCAAACTCACTACAGGTGTGCGTGGTCAAAGAGCGCTATGTTCATGTCATCTGACCATAGCACCGCCTGGAGTTTGATCAACGCCATTGGCGCTTGGTTTGGAACCGGCTCTACGGTTAGATGATGAACATAGAGCTCTTTGGCCACGCACACCTGTAGTGAGTTTGGCGTTGAAAAACAGAAGCGTCTGCAGAAAAGTACGTCATGCCCATGGTCAAATATGGTGGTGGATCCATGATGATATGGGGCTATTGTGCATGATTTATTGTCTATTCAAACAATGTATATGTAAATTCGACAGCCCACAGTTCTATGCAAAAGACGAATTGTTGTTCAATATTTTGTTTATCAATAGATGACTATGTTTGATTATTGTTGATTATGATTGTCTTCTGTCTTTGAGATTAATTGTGATGTCGTGCCTCTCAGATCAATACTGTAGGCTACCAATTTTTTTTGTTTGTAAGTCAACCATTATTACATGCGTCAAACACTCCCTTTCCCCCCAAATAACAATATTTTCTTGTAATACAATTGATCAACCACTAGAAGTTGTGTGTACGCATAGTCTGAGCTATGCTTGGAGATACACACAATTTCGCGTCAAGTTCAAAATGGATAAATGCTAACCTTTACAGTAGAAACTGGCAGGTTCAGATTCTTTTTTTGTACAAACACACCTTCCCACAGACTTCAGTTCAACATCTAGTTTGGATTTACATTTGGTTGAGTTCATTTTTTTAACCTTTATTTAACTAGGCAGGTCAGTTAAGAACAAATTCTTATTTACAATGACGGCCTACCCCAGCGCCAATTGTGCGCTGCCTGGATTTGAACAAGAGACTGCAGCAATGCCTCGTGCACTGAGATGGAGTGCCTTAGACCGCTGCACCACTCAGAAGGAGTTGTCAAGTAATGTGATCTCAACGTGAAATCAACAAAACATTTCACCATGACATTGGATTTACAGTGGCTTACGAAAGTATTCATACCCCTTGGCATTTTTCCTATTTTGTTGCCTTACAACCTGGAATTAAAATACATTTTGGGGGGGTTGGTATCATTTGATTTATACAACATGCCTACCACTTTGAAGATGCAAAATATTTTTTATTTTGAAACAAACACGAAATAAGACAAAAAAAACAAAGAACTTGAGCGTGCATAACTATTCACCCCGCCCAAAGTCAATACTTTGTAGAGCCACCTTTTTGCAACAATCACAGCTGCAAGTTTCTTGGGGTATGTCTCTATAAGCTTGGCACATCTAGCAACTGGGATTTTTTTCCCATTCTTCAAGGCAAAACCGATCCAGCTCCTGGGTTCTGCTGGTGTACAGCAATCTTTAAGTCATACCACATATTCTCAATTGGATTGAGGTCTGGGCTTTGACTAGGCCATTCCAAGCATGTAAATGTTTCCCCTTAAATCACTGGAGTGTTGCTTTAGCACTATGCTTAGGGTCATTGTCCTGCTGGAAGGTGAACCTCCATCCCAGTCTCAAATCTCTGGGAGACTGAAACAGGTTTCCCTCTAAAAATTCTCTGTATTTGGCTCCATCCATCATTCCTTCAATTCTGACCAGTTTCCCAGTCCCTGCCGATGAAAAGCATCCCCACAGCATGATGATGCCACCACCATGCTTCACTGTGGGCATGATGTTCTAGGGGTGATGAGAGGTGTTGGTGTTTGCGCCAGACATAGCGTTTTCCTTGATGGGCAAAAAGCTACATTTTAGTCTCATCTGACCAGAAGACCTTCTTCCATATGTTTGAGGAGTCTCCCACATGCCTTTTCGCAAACACCAAACGTGTTTGCTTATTTTTTCTTCAATGTTTACATACCCTACATTACTCATCTCATATGTACTGTATATACTGTACTCTATACCATCTACTGCATCTTGCCTATGCCGTTCGGCCATCGCTCAACCATATATATTTTTATGTACATATCCTTTACACTTGTGTGTATAAGGTAGTTGTTGTGAAATTGTTAGATTACCTGTTAGATATTACTGCATGGTCGGAACTAGAAGCACAAGCATTTCACTACACTCACATTTCCATCTGCTAACCATGTGTATGTGACCAATACAATTTGATTTGATTTGGGATGAATACTTTTGCAAGTCACTGTAGGTTGAAAGTTGGTTGTCAAAGACACACAAAGCTCTTACAGTGATGGCATTTTGCAAATCAAATTAGTTTCCCACGTTTATTCAACGTCATTACATAGATTCTTGGCCTCGAAATGACTTGGGACATTTTTGATTTTCAACCAGTTTTTGTCCAGTGGGTTTGAGGCCCATGACAGTCTGTTGACAGTTAATTGGACTTTGTGTATTCTGGTGCTGCTTGGAGAAGTGGTCATGTCTTTTTCACACATGGAGTGGTCCCTTCTGCCTTGAATGCAATGCATGCCATTGTAAGAGCTTCCCTGCTTTGCTGCTAGTTATGGACTGGGCCAAAGAGCAAATAGTTTATTTCTTTGAATAATTAATCATTTAAAATCCTGTGAATTCAAGTGAATCAGGAAAATCTGCATGGATGTTTTCAAAAAGGAATGGAGGAGAAGAGAAAGAGAGAGAGAAAGAGACAGAGTATTTTTAATGTTGAAGTTGAAAGCAAGTTTGCTGCAATTCTACTCATTTAGCCATGGGGAGGAGAGAAGATTCTATAACTCATTTCATGCAATTCTACACATTTAGCCATGGGGAGGAGAGAATATTCTATAACTAATTTCATGCAATTCTACACATTTAGCCATGGGGAGGAGAGAAGATTCTATAACTAATTTCATGCAATTCTACACATTTAGCCATGGGGAGGAGAGAAGATTCTATAACTAATTTCATGCAATTCTACTCATTTAGCCATGGGGAGGAGAGAAGATTCTATAACTAATTTCATGCAATTCTACTCATTTAGCCATGGGGAGGAGAGAAGATTCTATAACTCATTTCATGCAATTCTACACATTTAGCCATGGGGAGGAGAGAAGATTCTATAACTCATTTCATGCAATTCTACTCATTTAGCCATGGGGAGGAGAGAATATTCTATAACTCATTTCATGCAATTCTACTCATTTAGCCATGGGGAGGAGAGAAGATTCTATAACTAATTTCATGCAATTCTACTCATTTAGCCACGGGGAGGAGAGAAGATTCTATAACTAATTTCATGCAATTCTACTCATTTAGCCACGGGGAGGAGAGAAGATTATATAACTAATTTCATCCAATTCTACTCATTTAGCCATGGGGAGGAGAGAAGATTCTATAACTCATTTCATCCAATTCTACTCATTTAGCCATGGGGAGGAGAGAAGATTCTATAACTCATTTCATCCAATTCTACTCATTTAGCCATGGGGAGGAGAGAAGATTCTATAACTCATTTCATGCAATTCTACTCATTTAGCCATGGGGCTGATAATTTGTTTGACAGTTTTACACCTAATTTCATGCAATTCTACTCATTTAGCCATGGGGCTGATAATTTGTTTGACAGTTTTACACCTAATTTCATGCAATTCTACTCATTTAGCCATGGGGCTGATAATTTGTTTGACAGTTTTACACCTAATTTCATGCAATTCTACACAAATGTTTGCAGTTTTTAAAAATGTATTATAGTTTTTTTGTGTTTTGGGAAGTTGGTCCCTACAAAAGGGGAGGACCACATGCCAGTTGCCCATCCCTGGGTTAGGCCATCTCTGTATTCCCATTCCTCCTATACTATCTGTCTTTCACCCACAGCTAAGAGGATCCTTTAATGTGGGTTTTAGGCTCTTTAAAAAAAATCTAACCTTCAACTAGGCAAGTCAGTTTAAGAACAAATTCTTATTTTCAATGATGCCCCAGTGGGTTAACTGCCTATTTGTTCAGGGGCAAAATTACAGATTTGTACCTTGTCAGCTCGGGGGTTTGAACTTGCAACCTTATGGTTACTAGTCCAACACTCTAACCACTAGGCTACCCTGCCACCACTTTAGGCCGCTTAATTACCCCCTTTACACTGAACCATAAATGGACCCTTTTAAGATGATTGATCAGTTGACGCCTCACAGTTATTGATTGATTAGATACACTAGAAGCCCAACTAGCTCACTCAACAACAGAGGATCTGTCCTCATAGTATAACATGGTGAGGTTTCTTACTTCCTTATGCACATCCTTGATTTGAGAATCTCTAGCACGCACAATACTAAAGGGGCTGTCCACGACATAGAATATGATTATATATACATCATGTAGTGTAGCCTATTGTAGCTCTGTGGGTGGATGGTTATATTATTGACTACGGATGCAGTTCCAAGACTACACCTGCATGGGTTCTGATAGTAAACGTGGAAAAGGTGACGTCGTGGTCCATGGATCAGTGATAGCGAGTTGGTTGTCTGTTACTGATTATTTCCTGCTAGTGTCTACCTATGCCTATAATACTAATAATTTCTATATTATATGTCTGATTCAGTGTCAGTATCCATGTAAATTGGAAATGGTTTATGACAGAACTGTAGTTTGTATTGTAATGTATGGCTGTTAGTGTTGAGTTTGGTTTCTGTGACATTACAGTGAGTCTATGGCAGGGATCATCAACTAGATTCAGCCGCGAGACAATTTATTTTATTTTTTTCTTGAGCGGATGGTCAGGGGGCCGGAACATAATTACAAATAACTTGTAGAATGCAAATTGACCGCAAAAAGCCCAAACAGATATAACATTTGACTAAAATAATAATTTCAAGATCACATGTCTCTCTCTAATGCATTGGAATACTTGGGAACAGTTTTCCAAAATGTAGAAATCACCTGGAGATGATTTCCTGTTGTTGTTTTTAGTCTTTCATGTCCAACAGTGACAATATGTATTTTTAATTAAAATAATAATAATCTGAAAACTAGGGTGGCCAAATAAACCCCCCAGCGGGCCAATTTCGGCCGGCAGGCCGCCAGTTGGGGAACTGGTCTATGGTGTGTGAAACTAAGTCTGAGCCTTCTGTGACGTTAGTGAGTCTATACAAGTATGTGGTGTTTGATACTGTGTGGGTAGTTTATTCAGTGAGGAGCTGAAACAGTTACAGTATTACTGCTGTCGAGTGAAGGGGCTGACTGGGCAGATAGACAGCAGCTCAAACAGCCAGACGGACTCAAGCTATCTTCCCTCTGACAGACTATTCCTCAGGGTCTCAGAATAAATCCATGGTGTCTTGTATATTAATGTCCCCAAAGAGTTGAGTGAGACCTGCCTATAGCTTAAGTTTAAAAAATATATATATATATATATATATATATATATATATAAACTCTATTTAGACAGTTATGAAATGCTTTGCACAGAGACTTGTATCTAAATCTGTCTTTAGGACCTTTTTCTCAGACCATCAACTTGACGGTACACATCGCTTCTCTATATGTTGAACTACACAACATGTGGTTGGTTAGCGAGGCTAAACGTCATGTTTGATGTGTAATGAAGGTGCTGGTGCACCAACTGTCGGAGAGCAGAAATATTAAACATGCAATTAATTAAGAGGCATTTAATGAATTCTCCAGCACGGCTGGAGAACTCACCTCCTGTCATGTCATTATGGAATCAGAGATTCATAAATGATGCACCGGAAAATGTGTAGCCTAAAGCGTAATATACTGAAAACAGAAACCAAAAAAAAATCCTACATTTTGCGAGCATTGCTCACAACTAAATCAAGAATTCAATTCAATTTCAAGGATGCCATATAATGATGAATACCACAAACTACACTATTGAGAAGGTTACTTTGTTCTTATTCTCACTGAAACTTGCAAATTAAGCACCAAGTTGTGACTGTTCCGCATGTGGGGGTGTGCTGCAGACCGTTATCATCAATGACAGTTTAAACATAATTCACTGTGCGACAGACCAGTTCCACTTCAATGACTCTCTGTCTCATGTTGTCATGTTGTGTGTCTGTTTCCCTTCACCAAGTCATTAGAATAAATGCATGTCTTTCAGTAAGGACCGCGTGTGCTCTCTGGAGCTTTCAATGTCTTCTTGGTACTTGTCATTTGACCACAGGATGAAAGAGAGCACACCATTTCCTTGTCAATGCCCTGACAGCCAACCAACAGACACAGAACATGCACACACGTGCACAGACATACACTTCCAAACACGCGCACACACACACACACAAACCGAAAAGCAAACTGCCATGGGTCTATAATTGGTCCCCCATTACATGACCAAAATTATGTGGACATCTGCTCGTCGAACATCTCATTACGAAATCATGGGCATTAATATGGAGTTGGTCCACCCTTTGCTGCTGTAACAGCCTCCTCTCTTCTGGGAAGGCTTTCCACTAGATGTTGGAACATTGCTGCAGGGACTTGGGCACTGATGTTGGGCGATTAGGCCTCTGGCTCCCAGTCAGCGTTCTAATTCATCCCAAATGTGTTTGATGGGGTTGAGGTCAGGGCTCTGTGCAGGCCAGTCAAGATCTTCCACAATGATCTCGACAAACCATTTCTGTATGGACCTTGCTTTGTGCATGGGGACATTGTCATGTTTAAACAGGAAAGGGCTTTCCCCAAACTTTTGCCACAAAGTTGGAAGCACAGAATTTTCTAGAATGTCATTGTATGCTGTAGTGTTAAGATCTCCCTTCACTGAAACTAAGGGGCCTATCCCAAACCATGACAAACAGCCCCAGAACATTATTCCTCCTCCACCAAACTTTACAGTATGAACTATACATTTGAGCAGGAAGCGTTCTCCTGGCATCCGCCTAACCCAGATTAGTCCGCCAGACTGCCAGATGGTGAAGCGTGATTCATCACTTCAGAGAACGTGTTTTCACTGCTCCAGAGTCCAATGGCAGAGAGCTTTACACCACTCCAGCCGCCGCTTGGCATTGCGCATGGTGATCTTAGGCTTGTGCGCGGCTGCTCGGCCATCGAAACCCATTTCATGAAGCCCGACGAGCAGTTATTGCTCTGACGTTGCTTCCGGGGGCAGTTTTGAACTCAGTAGTGAGTTTTGCAAAGGAGGATAAACAATTTTTACACCCTACGCGCTTCAGCACTCGGCAGTCCCGTTCTGTGAGCTTGTGTGGCCTACCACTTCACGGCTGAGCCGTTGTTGCTCTCAGACGTTTCCACTTCCCAACAACAGCACTTATTGTTGACCGGGGAAGCTCCAGCAGTTCAGACATTTTATGAACTGACTTGTTGGAAAGGTGGCATCCTATGACGGTGCCACGTTGAAAGTCACTGAGCTCTTCAGTAAGGCCATTCTATTGTGTATGTTTGTCTATGGAGATTGCATGGCTGTGTTCTCGATTTTCTACACCTGTCAGCAAACGGGTGTGGCTGAAATAGCAAAATCCAATCATTTGAAGGGGTGTCCACATACTTTTGTATATTTAGTGCACTTCGATGAGATAATACAATCACAGAGACTTTCGCATGTCACATATTCAGTTTCTCTCTTTCTGATTGCCCTTTGAAGACATCAGAGGATAGTGTTTCCATCAATTCCACTTCCATCAAACACTGCAGAGGGAGACAGGGATAAGACAGCCTGACTTCAGCTTTATTTCTATATTTAAATATATCAAGTCAGACTCTCTTATCCCCGTCTCTCTCTATAGCACTTCACTGTTATGTGAAATGCCAATATTGCATTGAGATGAGGAAATGCTCCAGGCTCTGAGTACCTTAAGCCAGTGGACCCACCCAGTGTATGAAGTGCTTACAAATGTCGGCCCCTTTTTTTTTATAGATGGGTTCTCCCCACAGTTCCTTTTCCCACTACTTTGTAATCCACCCAACTGATCATATGAAAATAGGGGGAACATTTCTGAAGAAGCAATTTTGTAAACACTACTATGACACAAACCAGTTTGGTTCTAAATTGCATGGTGACAAATGTACTATTTGAATACTTATGGAATCATTAAAGCAGGAATTATGCTGTGGCTTTTGTTTTCCAAAGCAAATGAATACAGGATGTGAAAGGAAATGGGCCTTTAGAGATGTTATAGAGGTGTGGTAATGAACCAGTGTGTGTGTGTGCGTGTGATGGCGAACAGTGTACTTTGCATCTGCTTAACAAAATAACTGTGTCTGCATAATGCCTTTTAGATAAAAACAGAAATGGTAGTTACATGATGGTTCCATGATTTATTTACCATTTCAAAAGCACTATAGACATGACTAACAATGTGTTGCTCAATGAAAAATCAACATAGACTTTGATGGTATTCGTGTAATTTGTGCCTCGATCGAGTGGCCATTACCAAATCCTGAACTGCTAATGGATGGTGTATGATATTACAATATCCATTCGGCAACATAAAACACTGCTGTCAACTTCAAAGGTGGTCGTCTCAGTGCACTGCGGTGGACAGAGAATTATCAATGCTGCTGCCTGTCTCCGATGAATCAAGGTGCATTGAACTTGTCAGGGGAAGAGTGACAAGGTGAGTGATGGAGAAATAAATAGTAACGGGTGAGGGGGCATGATTAGAGGGAGACAATCAGAGCAAGGCAGAGAGAGTGGAGGAGACAGACAGACAGTGGAGTCTGCTGAGTGGAAGGATGGCTCATAATAATGGCTGAAATGGAGAGAACATATGAAAACCATTTGTGTTTGATACAATTCCATTTACTCCATTCCAGACATGATCCATCTTCCCTCACTCAGCAGCCTCCACTACAGACAGCCCAAATCCTTCCAAACTTCATTACCCAAACAAAGCTACACCTTCCTCGATGCTGTCCCAACAATGTGTTTTAAAAGGATGGTGGACTGACTAGAGATGGCAGCAACATAGACTAATGTCGCCCTGCCATCCACAGGGGAATTGTGAAATGGGAAAGGGAGATACCTTGTCAGTTGTACAACTGAATACCTTCAGCTGAAATGTGTCTTCCGCATTTAACCCAAACCCTCTGAATCAGAGCGGTGCGGGGGGCTGCCATAATCGACATCCAAGTCTTCAGGGCCCAGGGAACAGTGGGTGCCTTGCTCAGGGGTAGAACTACAGACAGACCTGATTGGGAAACTTTCCGGCTGATTACATTTCCTTGGTCCCTCTGACCCCCAACCCCATCTCCCACTCCGCCAATTATAAAGTCTGCATGTTTTATTAGAGGTTCACTGTGACTGCCATTGCCTGAGTTTTGGGGTTTCCCTCACTGGCCACCAGGGGGCACTAGCTCCCATTGACACCCTGTAGTAAACTGTGGTTAGTTGAGAGTAGTCACAAAGATTAGACTTTTTGTGTTGGCCAGAAATCATCATTGGTTATGTTGATGTAGGGAATTGTCTTCTATTATCTGTCTCCCACTCAAATACAGTAGTCATCACCGAGCTCTTTATCTATTGAAATAAAACCTGCCGGTGCGTTCAATATCAAATCAAAATCGCTGTTTATTCGTCACATACATAGAGCAGGTATAAATGATGTCTACTCCCTTTAACAATACGGTACAGATATCAATATATTCAACAACAAAAACATATAAATACTACTATACATTAGTAACTGAATACAAGGAATACAATGAGCATAATAGGACACATGGATCGGGTAGAAGAACATTCTATTCGTCAGCAGTAATGGCGTTGAACCCTGTCTGACGGTGTCCCCTGGGAGATATGTCTACTGTCATGTGTCTCAAAACGGAGGTTTCATTCACTGGGTTCTATGGGAGATATTGACCTGCTGCTGTTACTTTGCTCTCGTTCACAGCCTTTTTCTTTCCCTCTGATATACACCCTTTGCATGTCATTTTCTCCTGCTGTTCCTGTCTCTGTCTCTTCTGTCTCTGTTTGTCTCTGTCTGTCTCCTCTGTCTCTGTCTGTGTTTGTCTCGCATCTTTTCTCTCGCACAGTCATTTTCTCTCTGCCCTCTCCCTCATACATTCATTTACACCATGTCTTCTTCCTGTAGTTTCTCTTGCTCTCTCTCTTGCTCTCTCTCTCCTATCATTGCTAGACGATGCTTATCCAGCTGTCCATCTCCTCCCCTCCCTTTCTCTCTTTCTCTCTCCCTCCTACATTCATCAATATCTGTTTCGCTGAGTGTTCAGAGAACAAGCGTGGCATGAATGTTATTATTGCCTTTGAATGCTTTATGTCAATCTTCCCCCTCAAAACCCTACGTAGTGCCTATAGTTCTAATCAAAGCTCTCGTTCTCAAGAGGACTCTACAGTATATCGCTAATCCGAGCTCTCGTCCTCAAGAGGAGCCTATATCGCTAATCCGAGCTCTCGTCCTCAAGAGGAGCCTATATCGCTAATCCAAGCTCTCGCCCTCAAGAGGGGCCTATTTCGTTAATCCAAAATCTCGTCCTCAAGAGGAGCCTATTTCGCTAATCCAAACTCTTGTCCTCAAGGTGAGCCTATTTCGCTAATCCAAGCTCTTGTCCTCAAGGTGAGCCTATATCGCTAATCCGAGCTCTCGTCCTCAAGAGGAGCCTATATCGCTAATCCAAGCTCTCGTCCTCAAGAGGAGCCTATATCGCTAATCCAAGCTCTCGTCCTCAAGAGGAGCCTATATCGTTAATCCAAGCTCTCGTCCTCAAATGGAGCCTATATTGCTAATCCAAGCTCTTGTCCTCAAGAGCCGGTGAGATCAAAATAAATGAGTGACTCATATTAGCAACTTAATTACTTCACAACCTATTTCTATGCTTCCTTCCTGGGGGAACAGACGGTGCACTGTGTTCTCCTTCTCTGCTCTGGGTAGAAGAATCCCCCAGGGACTGATCTAGCATCAGCTTGCTCTCCCCAAATCCTAACCATAACTATTAACTTCACCCTATACCAGCGGTCAACAGGTTGGCATTTATTTTCTAGTTTAAAAAAAGTAAATATCAGCAAACAAAATCTGTTTTGATTTAGAAAATCTGTTCCCAAGTAGTCCCACAAATACAAAATGAGACTTGATTTTTTTTTCAACGTAATCAAGATATGAAATTGTTATTTTCGAATACAACCTCTTGTGGGGCTTAGATGTGGTAAATGAGTATATGACAAATTATTAAGATTCTGTTCCAGCCCCCCGACCATCTGCCCTCGGCTGAATCTAGTTGCCTTCCACTGTACTATACCTTCAGCTCAGTCTTGTTTATCATGCCAGGTAGTCTAGTACCGCTGTGAGGAGAATTGGCGCCATGACTCAGGCAATATGGAACGGGAGAAGGTGACCCTTAGAGAAACAATAAAATATACGGGATGATTGGTGATAGAGATCAGCAATATCACAAGCCACAGTGTTAATGCTCACTTCATACCTCTACAGTTCTGCCTTGCCCTGCCAGCTACACACACACACTCACACATATACACATACTCACACATACACACACACATATACACATACACACTCACACATATACACACACTCACACATGCACATGCACATGCACACACGCACACACACACACACACACACACACACACGCACACACATACACACACGCGCACACATACACACACTCACACATATACACATACACACACTCACACATACACATGCACACACAAGCACACACATGCACACATACACACACGCGCACACATACACAAACACACACACATACACACATGCACATACACACATGCACACACGTACACGCACACACACACATGCACACACATATACACACATGCACACACACACATACACACACATGCGCAGACATTCACACACACACACACACACACACACAAATGTGCGCACACACACACATATATACACACTCATGCACACACATACACACACAAATACGAACATACACGCACGCATGCAGCCACACACGCAGTCTTGCACTATTTTGATATCAGCCTCTGTATTCTGTATGAATGCACACGTGACTGTCAGTCGCTTTGTATAAAATCATCTGCTAAATGGGATATTCATTTATATTTCTTTAATAAAGGAAGAACTGTCATTCAAACGGAATGTCATATTCCAGTCACAAATGCAATTATATTCCTGCTTTCTTATGACTGGGCCCGTTAGCTGTTCTGTTGGTTGGGGAATGGAGGAGAGGGTGGTGGAAAGAGAGGGAGGAAGGGGTGTCTGTTCAGTCTTTATCCTGTTTGTGTGTAGACAGCTTTGAACATCTTAATTCTGTTCAGCTAGGTGTCAAAGGAGCCTCTCTGCCTCTCACATCCGGCTGTAATTGGACGAGGAGAGAGGCGACCTCACATAGGTGCACTGACACACTCAAACAAAAACAAGCTAGGTTACACAGATGTCATTTCCCCTTATTACTATTCAGTCTTGTACAAACACTACAGGGAATTCATAGAATGTCATGTCCGTGTGACGACTGGGAAATACGAAGGCCACATGGAATTGTAGCTTGCCGTGATCATGTGACCTCAATGACCTTTTTGTTCCATTGAGGTGCAGAGAGACAGTGATACCTCTATTTAATCAGAAGCTGTCGAAGGAAGACTCTCAAGGCCGAATGTTTTCTTGTCTATGAAATAATCCCAAACTGGTTGATGAACAGCTATACAAAACAACAATTGATGCATCAACCTTGTCTTTTCAATTTAAACTATTAAATACAATTCTTGCCACAAAAATAATGCGCAATACACGGGGAATTTAACAGTCAGCCCTGTTCAGACTCTGCCATGAGGAAACAGAATCAACTGATCTCTTTTGGTGATGTCCTTCAACGGCTCGCTTTTGGAGTCAGGTCCAGGAGTGGTTGTTAAGTCATAATGTCTGTGTTCAGATGGACCTACAAACAGTACCGTTAGGAGATCTGAACAACCACCATCAATCAATGGGGAAATATGATTATGCTCTTAGATAAAGTTGTTTATTTTCTTTTTTTACAAATGGTCCACATGGAGAGGTTCAAGACCCTCGTAAGACATCACAGAAAAATATAAATAAATGGTCAAATGGTAGTGTACTGGGAAATATTGGTTAGTCTGTAGACATCAGAGGGTTAGAATTAAGATTTGTGTACTGTATATGTAATCGCAGTAAGTATCAGCAGAAGACGTATTGTTGTCTATCCATTCGCTTACTCCAATCAATTGAAGGGTGGTAATGTCTTTTTTTTCTTCTTTTTTTAAAGAACTAGGTGGATTAGAAATAATGCAAACAATTACTTTGAAAGAACCCATGGTCTATCTGCAATGTTGACGCTGATCTGCCCCATGGGGTAGCTACATCTAATGAAACCTCAGAGCTCTTAGAGCCAGAACTCTTCTGCTGTTTTGGTTGGAGTTCCTTTAGGGACTATGCCAGTGATTGCTCTTTGTGTTTTCTTACAGGCTTCCTGGACTCAAAGAAAAATGGGGGTGTAGCAGGGAAGAGCTCAAACCAAAAGCCAGTGATTTACATGGACTTGTTCAGCCTGGGTGTAACGATGAAATAATCACCCCTCTATCCACACAGACACATGGAATGGTGAGGGTGCAGAATTCACCGCAACACTTCTTACCACAAACCACTCCTGAGTGTGCCATTGGACCAGACAGAACAGGGCAGAAAAACTCTAAACCACTCCTGAATTCTCTCCAACAGGACATTGTAATCAATCAGAAGGAATGTTCTCCCTTGGCCAAGTTTTGAGTGATACCCAGAAACCTTGCCTGATTTTAATTAAAGAAAATACTCCTAAGAACCACTTACAAACGGATGGGTAATAAGATGTGAGTTTATTTGTGAATGAATATGGAATGTTAAGCGTTTGGCTGCCAAGAATTCATTGTTTCAGCCTCCTAAATTGCTTCAGTGCCCTTATCGGTTAGTTGAGAAGCTGGGTTCTATAATTAGAAATCCCTGGGAAACATGAGAACTGAGAGAGACTCAAGGACTCTGATTTATTTCAGATTAACCCCATCTATGGACCCTGAGATAAGAGAATAACATTGTACAGATATTACATTCTCTTCAGAGCCGCACCTACAGTATACAAAGAATGAGGATCTCCCCTGCTCCTGCTGCTCCTTCCTCCCTCCTTTTTGACCCCTTCCTTTAAAGGAGTTTAACAGAGACCCATGGTACTGTACACTAAAGCAACACTTTGGCGATAACGAAGAGCCAGCTAAGCACATTGAGAAGTGTACTATATTCTATAATGTGACATAGAGACTCATAGATTTAGCCGGTGGTAACTTGTGGGAAAAGACACCGGTTGGAATGTGGTTTTAACCAATCAGCATTCAGGATTAGACCCAGCCGTTGTATAAAAAATGATATACACAAAGTCAGATCTTAACTCCCAGTAGGAGAAACCCAAAATTAAGGTAAACTGGACAAAATGGACAACATGGCCGCCAATGGGACCAGCAACTACCCAGCATACCCCACCGACTTCCCCTACAACTCCAGCCTAGACTATGAGGACTACGACCAGGAACCTGACACCAGCAAGATCATCATCCCCTCCATCTACGCCCTGGTCTGCTGCGTGGGTTTAACAGGCAACACCATGGTTATCTATGTTATCCTTAAGTACGCCAAGATGAAAACCGCCACCAATATTTATATATTGAATCTGGCCATTGCAGATGAACTCTTTATGTTGAGTGTGCCGTTTCTGGCGACATCGGCGGCTGTACGTCATTGGCCATTTGGCTCGCTCATGTGCCGTCTGGTGTTGAGCGTGGACGGCATTAACATGTTTACGTCCATCTTCTGTCTGACGGTGTTGAGCGTGGATCGATACGTGGCCGTGGTTCACCCTATCAAGGCTGCCCGCTACCGCCGACCGACTGTTGCCAAAGTAGTCAACGTCTGCGTGTGGGGCCTCTCGCTCCTCGTCATCCTCCCCATTATAATTTTTGCCGACACGGTCCCGGCGCAGGACGGCGGTGTGGACTGCAACTTTCTGTGGCCTGAGGCAGCGTGGTCGGAGGCGTTCGTGGTCTACACCTTCCTGCTCGGCTTCCTGCTTCCTGTGGGCGCAATCTGCCTCTGCTACTGCCTGATGGTGGCGCGCATGCGGGCGGTCGGGCTGAAAGCCGGTTGGCTGCAGCGGCGACGCTCTGAGAAAAAGATCACCCGGATGGTGGTGTGTGTGGTGGCGGTTTTTGTCCTCTGCTGGATGCCTTTCTACATCGTCCAGCTGGTCAGCGTGTTCCACCACCCTCCCAACCCCATGGTCACCCAGCTCTTCGTCATCCTAAGTTATGCCAACAGCGGCGCCAACCCGATCCTCTATGGCTTTGTGTCGGATAACTTCCGCCGGTCGTTCCAGAGGATTGTGTGTTTCCGTTGGTTGGAGTCTGGGCTGGACTGTGAACAGGTGGACTACCGTGCTGTAGCCCTGAAGAGACAGGCCACCAATGGACAAAAAGATTTCCCTAAAGAATGTCTGGCATCTGATATGGTGTTCCGGAATGGAACATATACCTCACGCACTACTACATTGTGACAGGGACAAGGTGTTGTGGATGGAACCCCACACTGAGAGTGATAGGGAAGCAACGAATGACAACGGATAAAACCACACATGAACAATGATGGAGGCCATAAGGACCAATTAAAAATATGAAATAAATTATGTTCTCTCACTATATGCTGTGACCATTATATGAGCACTATTTAACTTCATACCACAGCATTGTTGAATACTCATTTCTGATCGGCTGGAAGGGCAATCTAGACTGGGCATTAAACAAGATATACGGGATACCTAATCAAGACGCAGTATAAAGCACTGCACATGCTACACAGTTACAGAAAGCTAAACTAGCAACCACACAAACCGATTACTGGATACATTGTAAACGCAGGTCCAACGAGAACCTAGCTAGCTAGCATTCATTTGTTTTTGCAGAGACATCTGATGACCTAACGTGGTGAGTGATGGAATGAACATGAATTTCTATGCTGTCAAATCCACATGTTTCTAGTTTGACCTGTTTTCAGTCACTGATATTGAATTAGGTTGTCATATTGGCAGGTTTGCTAGCAACAAATTATTTAGCTAGCTTCTAGCCTTGTGTTTGATATCCAATACGATCTCCTCATAAAAAAAGAAGGAAAAGTGCCGTTACGAGAAGGGAAACTTTTCTCTGCCAGGCAAAATCGCACATCATCAGCTCATTGTTATGGATGTATCCAAATGAATGTCAGTAGAAAACAGCTTAAACGCAAATGTGGCTACTTTTCTGTTAATTCTGGCTGCAGATGTTGACGTGACTGTGTTAGCCGTGGTTGGCTAGCTAGAAAGCAAGGGATAAGAACGTTAACAGACAGCATGGAAATAAAAATAAATACAAATAACAATGGGTCTTGTCCATAGATAGATAGATACAAAAACAATGAACAACAGCGATAGGACTACGACCAGATTTAGTGGAAAGAGGAAAGTATAAAATCACTTACCAAAATGAAAATATCATGATTGTTATTTATATCGATAAATGTGTGTTTTAATATTGTTTATTGGAAACTGTGGTATAAGCGGGATAAACTCCTCCGTTCTGTACATTACCTCTGCCTCATCCCGCTGCATCATCCATTATTTCCAAGGCAATGTACAGAACGTCAGCGTTTATCCCAACGCATAGCACAGGAGAATGTACGCACAAAATGGAGACTTTAGATGTCAGTGTGTTGGTTGACTTAAAGCCAAGTCAGGACAACGACTTCTCGTATTGAAGTGGTGCAGCTATGACGAGTTCATGATTTTGACATTGCATTGGTCTTTTAGCTGGAGTTTACAGTACATATGTTTGTTTGACCTGTGTCTGCCTGTCTGTAAATCTATTGTATCTGCTATATATATTTATCATATTGTTTAGTTTTTTTATTAAACTAGGCCAAACCCTGTGCTTGGCTTAAGTACATGGACAATAATTGGATAACTGACACTCATTTGCCACAGAGGTCAAGTCTCTGAATCATTCTAGGGGTTAAAAAGTATTCATGCCAAAAGTCTCTGAGTGTTGCTGTGTTCTCTGTTTCTTTCACTTGCTCAAACAAGCTCAGACAAGCTGCCCAAAGGGACAACTGTAAATAGCCAAGATGAAATAAATGTTCCATTTGGACCTGCGGTTATCCTGTTACAACAAGAATTGTACACACACACACACACACATTATTTCAGCAACCGATCTGTACAATCAATCATTTTCTCAAGGTTCTGTATCATCGGTGAGGTCTGTCCAATTGATTTGCCTTGCGTCGCTTATGGAATGATATCGCCGTGGAGACGTCACAATGAATGAATGAGACTGTGTCTGGTGATTAACCCCGTGAGGTATGGACCAACAGGTCGACATGGCCAATCAGGAAACTTTATCCACATTACCACTATCTCCTCCATCCAACAGGTGACATCACTGTATCTAATCTATATATTTAAGCCATGACAGCAGAGCCAAACCTTGTCCACACACACACACTTTAAATCCCTCCTCCAGATGGCCCCGTTTAGCGTGTGATTAGTTTTGCTGCTGATTCAATGAGACCAGCTCTGTTTGAATGGATTCTATATAAAGTGCCTCAGCGTTTTGGACAAGCACCGCAGTGACTCTTCACCTGTGTGTTCTGTCATAATCAGGACCCTACGTCAAGTTTATGACAATGTCACGCAGAGGTTATGACTAGGAGTTTTTCCTGGTCAGTTCACATGACCTGGAAACAACAACACGCTCTCACAGTCTCCGAAGTTGCTCCGAACGTCACATTTCAAAGTGTTTCTGACAACCTGGGTTATCCCATATCATTCTGTTTTTCCAAACGTCAAATCTTGAAGTTGCTCTTAATGTCAAATGTAGAAGGTTAAGGGTTAAGGCTTTGGATAGGGTTAAAACATTAAGTTAGGCATTAAGTTAACCATTCCAAATGGTTAAGTTAAGGGATACGGTTGGGATAGGGATAAAACCCCCAAAACTAAAAACGAATGTCCACCAATGGGATTGAACACGCAACCTACTTGATGGTAATAGCTCTCACTGTTGCCCCTTGTGGAAGGTTTTGAAGGCATTTCCCGATGTCCTCAGGACATGGATAGAGGTCCAAATTATCTTGAGCAATCTGCCTAGGAAAAACTCATGGATCCAGTGATGACTCGAAAATAAGGCCTGGCGTTATTTATAACCAGGTAACCGGACCAGGAAAAACTCCTGGCCGTGTAGCCATAATGCCTACATAAACATGACGTAGAGCTATATATGTAATGGCCGTTATGTTGTGTATCTGGTCTACGCCCCCATGCATCTATGGTGAAGCATGATTCCCTGTTTGATGTTGAGATTAAAGTCTGTGAGACCAGGCAGCTTCCATATGTTACACACTGCTCTACAATGAAAGTGAATAACAACAAGGAGAGTAACAAATTGCTGCTTGCAGGAAAACACAAATCAAATGCACTGTCATGTTCAGAGTGCTCTCACGGTGCTCTCACGTTGTAGACAATGGAAGTAGAGACAGGCTGCAATAGAATGTGAAGTACGTTACATATGAACCGCATGATTCAATTCAATTGAAAAGGGTCGGTTTCAATAACAATTACCTTTAAAGCCAGCTGAATGCCCTTTAGTAAACATATTTTTCAATTTTTAAGTAATTTTCAGTCTTTTAGACAACTCCAAGATGGGGTCACAACAAATATAGACTCAAGTATTGTAATTCAGCTTCTAAACCCAACAATCTCCCTAATCAATACAGAAATATCTCACAAAAAAGTTAAGAAACATCCCTTAAGATGAAAACATGTTACATAATTTATTTGAAGTTGTTTTCAGCCTTTCCAACAACTCTCCAGGGGATCACAACTCAAGTATTGATCGGGTTTGGTTAGTTTGTTTACTTCCAGATTCTCTCAATCAATTAATAAATATGTGAGGAAACATATTAGTCACATGACCCAGTTAAAGCATAACAAGCAGAACAAAGGAGAACACTGATTATAAACTGGGTAGTTCGAGACCTGAATGCTGATTGGCTAACAGCCGTGGTATATCAGACCGTATACCGGATATGAGATGAACACTGATTAGACCACATTGAATCAAAATAAGTACAGATTGCCCTCCAAGCATATACACATGTAGTGTACACTAAGATGCAGGGGCGCAACCTTCACTGGGGACAGGGGGGGTGGCCTGGGCTGTTGCGGTGACCGTATTACCGTCACACGGGCGGTCACAAGTCTTTATTAAGGTAGTCAAATACCACATGACCGTTTAGTCTTGGTAATTAGGCTTCTCCAAGCTCTGATGCTGCTGCTGGTCATTAGTAGCCTGCCAAACTTGCTAACTGCCTGGTACTCAGCACTCTATTGTCCCTCTAATCACTCTGACATCAATGAAAATCGATTCAAACACTTCATGAGAGCCCATGAGCTCATGTTGCACAACATTTCTACAGGCTGTGTAATGGCTGCTAATAAAAAGAGGAGGATCCCATCAGCTTTCTATAGGCTAGGCCTACTATATTTATTTCTCAACTTTCCTAATATTAAGCACATTACTTATCTTTACAACAGGAGTATAGCCTACCTGGCTGGCATGAAAATGAACCACTGGAAGAAGTGTCCTCCATTCGCTATTTAAGTGTATAGATGACATGTATTTTTTCCCCAGCTGCCCCTGTTTTGATACAAGTGCATGATAATTGTCCATTCTAAATCAAAACTAATGTCACACCTATATTATTTAGTATATATAAAGACAAGATTAAATCAAGAACAGTGTGATTGTCACGGATGACAAGGAGGGGAAGGTAGGAATCAGGTGCAGAGAGCAGAGGGTTCACGGAGAAATGCACTTTAATCCGGCACAAAATGGTCATGCCCAAAACACAGGGCGGAAAACACAGACCAACCCAAACACAGGGTGGAAAACACAGACCAACCCAAACACAGGGCGGAAAACACAGACCAACCCAAACACAGGGTGGAAAACACAGACCAACCCAAACACAGGGCGGAAAACAGAGACCAACCCAAACACAGGGCGGAAAACACAGACCAACCCAAAACACAGGGTGGAAAACACAGACCAACCCAAAACACAGGGCGGAAAACACAAACCAACCCAAACACAGGGTGGAATCACAGACCAACCCAAACACAGGGCGTAAAACACAGACCAACCCAAACACAGGGCGGAAAACACAGACCAACCCAAACACAGGGCGGAAAACACAGACCAACCCAAACACAGGGTGGAAAACACAGACCAACCCAAACACAGGGTGGAAAACACAGACCAACCCAAACACAGGGCGGAAAACACAGACCAACCCAAACACAGGGCGGAAAACACAGACCAACCCAAAACACAGGGCGGAAAACACAGACCAACCCAAAACACAGGGCGGAAAACACAAACCAACCCAAACACAGGGCGGAAACCACAGACCAACCCAAACACAGGGTGGAAAACACAGACCAACCCAAACACAGGGCGGAAAACACAGACCAACCCAAACACAGGGCGGAAACCACAGACCAACCCAAACACAGGGCGGAAAACACAGACCAACACAAACACAGGGTGGAAACCACAGACCAACCCAAACACAGGGCGGAAAACACAGACCAACCCAAAACACAGGGTGGAATACACAGACCAACACAAACACAGGGTAACAACGGTCCGGAGCACAATAACTCCTCCGATACAAGACGTGAACTAAATATAATCCCGCACAAACAAGGGTGGGCTTCACAAGCTTAAATAGGTAAGCAAATCAAGAAAACACAAATAGGAACAGGTGCAACTCATTAGACTAAACTAACAGAAAAGGGATCAGTGGCGGCTAGTAGGCCGGTGACGACGACCGCCGAGCACCGCCCGAACAGGCAGGGGAGTCAATTTCGTCGGGGGAGTCGTGACAGTGATGGGTGACAATATTAGCCTATCACTTGTGAATTATGCCCAGCATAAGAAACAGTGTGTTTTTTTGCAACTTGTTCGATTCATAGTTGCACACCTCATGTAGCCTAGCCCATAGGCCTATATGTTTTAATAAGGGTTGTATCACAAATAACTTCTTAAAATTAAGCACATTGATCCGCTTTACATACATACTAACTGGCAAACATAAGCAGCGTGTGACTTTCAATTTCGGGGATGACATTTTTTGCCATAGAAATGCACTTTAATAATAAAAGCATTCATTGCATAATTGCTTTTGCAGTCACTTTGATAATGGTGTTTCCCACTAATGGAACATTTGCCTTCTGCCGTGTGCGCATTGCTGCACTTATAATGTGAAGAAATAGACTAATAGTTTATCAACCTTTTAAGATCTGTTGCATCTGCCACATTGCATAAAAACATATTTTTTGATGCTAGTGGTTGTATTAATTTGGGATCTATCACATCCCACAACTGTCCCAGACTATGTTTGGAATATTTATTTCTCGCATAGAATAAAATAGGTCGACCTTTGTACTATGTGGATTGACATAGTCTAGTGCTTTTGCTGTTTGTTAGGCCTACTCATCTTGTTGGCTGACAAAAAGTAAATATGAACAGTTCTTCCAATATCTTAAAAAAACACCTCGGAATTGGATAAGGATGCACGCAGTTGCGTCCCCGATGTGTCTTAACTTGTAGCCTGTGAGATTTCGCAGCACACTCAAGGAGAAGGGCACAACGCAGCACTCCGGGCTGCAAAAGGCATGGATTTTTCAGGGTGCGTTAAAGCCACTAAGGGGATGCCGCCGTGGAATTCTAGGCATTATCAAGTGACTGTCAAATGGTGAATGAGTGACTGATGTAGTGTGTACAGCCTGTGCAAAAAACAAAGCAGAGCTCATGCCTTTCAAGCGTCTTTTTTCAAATCATCATTAGAGTCTCATCATGCAGTCTAACAACGTAGTATAAATCAAAACATATAGCCCAACGTTTGTAGAACAACTGAAGTTACAATAATAACTGGATTGGGATATGTTCCGCATTGCGTCCAACAACAACATTGACGAATACGCTGATTCGGTGAGCGAGTTCATTAGAAAGTGCATCGGCGATGTTATGCCCACAGCAACGATTAAAACATTCCCAAACCAGAAACCGTGGATTGATGGCAGCATTCGCGCGAAACTGAAAGTACGAAACATTGCTTTTAATCAGGGCAAGGTGACCGGAAACATAACAGAATACAAACAGTGTAGCTATTCCCTCCGCAAGGTTATCAAACAAGCTAAGCGTCAGTATAGAGACAAAGTAGAGTCGCAATTCAACGGCTCACACACAAGAGGTATGTGGCAGGGTCTACAGTCAATCGCGGATTACATAAAGAAAACCAGTCCCGTTGCGGACCAGGATGTCTTGCTCCCAGACAGACTAAATAAATGTTTTGCTCGCTTTGAGGACAATACAGTGCCACTGATACGGCCCGCTACCAAAACCTGTGGGCTCTCCTTCACTGGAGCCGACATGAGTAAAACATTTAAACGTGTTAACCCTTGCAAGGCTGCAGGCCCAGTTGGCATCTCCAGCCGCATCCTCAGAGCATGCGCAGACCAGCTGGCTGGTATGTTTACGGACATATTCAATCAATCCTTATCCCAGTATGTGAGAATGCTGTTCATCGACTACAGCTCAGCATTTAACACCATAGTAACCTCCAAACTTGTCATCAAGCTCGAGACCCTGGGTCTCGACCCTGCCCTGTGCAACTGGGTACTGGACTTCCTGATGGGCCGCCCCCAGGTGGTGAGGGTAGGTAACAACATCTCCACCCCGCTGATCCTCAACACTGGGGCCCCACAAGGGTGCGTTCTGAGCCCTCTCCTGTACTCCCTGTTCACCCACGACTGCGTGGCCATGCACTACAGTGGTAGGCTTGATTACCAAAAACGACGAGACGGCCTAGAGGGAGGGCCCTCGGAGTGTGGTGTCAGGAAAATAACCTCACACTCAACATCAACAAAACAAAGGAGATGATTGTGGACTTCAGGAAACAGCAGAGGGAACACCCCCCTATCCACATCGACGGGACAGTAGTGGAGAGGGTAGTAAGTTTTAAGTTCCTCGGCGTACACATCACAGACAAACTGAATTGGTCCACCTACACAGACAGCGTGGTGAAGGAGGCGCGGCAGCGCCTCTTCAACCTCAGGAGGCTGAAGAAATTCGGCTTGTCACCATAAGCACTCACAAACTTCTACAGATGCACAATCGAGAGCATCCTGTCGGGCTGTATCACCGCCTGGTATGGAAACTGCTCCGCCCACAACCGTAAGGCTCTCCAGAGGGTAGTGAGGTCTGCACAACGCATCACCGGGGGCAAAATACCTGCCCTCCAGGACACCTACACCACCCGATGTCACAGGAAGGCCATAAAGATCATCAAGGACAACAACCACCCGAGCCACTGCCTGTTCACCCCGCTATCATCCAGAAGGCGAGGTCAGTACAGGTGCATCAAAGCAGGGACCGAGAGACTGAAAAACAGCTTCTATCTCAAGACCATCAGACTGTTAAACAGCCACCACTAACATTGAGTGGCTGCTGCCAACATACTGACTCAACTCCAGCCACTTTAATAATAGAAATTGATGTAAAAAATGTATCACTAGCCACTTTAAACAATGCCACTTTATATAATGTTTACATACCCTACATTACTCATCTCATATGTATATGTATATACTGTACTCTAAATCATCTACTGCATCTTGCCATCTTTATGTAATACATCTGCTAACCATGTGTATGTGACAAATCAAATCTGATTTGATTTGATTTAACTCTAAATTAAACATATAGGAGGACCAGTTTCTTTGTTTACCCCTCAACACAGAATAGCTGCATGTGTTCACTCTCTCAAATAGTTTGGAGAAAATATTAATATTTTATTCAGCTTTGTTCAATTGTATTCTTCATACTAAAATTTAAAACAATGCCACTGAATCATAAGCAAATCTTGTCTGCTAAATGAACTAGTGTAGCCCACAGCCATCTGGCTTAGCCACATCAGGACCTAACATAAGAACAACTCAGAGTATGCTATTCTGTTCCTCTGAAATAAACAACTTTTTCTTCATATCATGCTTCCAGGTCTAAAATAGATAAGGAATTTATTGTGAAGGTGTAAGCTATCTTACATGGAGTCGGGTAGACTGTTTGTAGAGTTTATCTTACACGGAGTCGGGTAGGCTGTTTGTAGAGTTTATCTTACATGGAGTCGGGTAGGCTGTTTGTAGAGTTTATCTTACATGGAGTCGGGTAGACTGTTTGTAGAGTTTATCTTACACGGAGTCGGGTAGGCTGTTTGTAGAGTTTATCTTACATGGAGTCAGGTAGGCTGTTTGTAGAGTTTATCTTACACGGAGTCGGGTAGGCTGTTTGTAGAGTTTATCTTACACGGAGTCGGGTAGGCTGTTTGTAGAGTTTATCTTACACGGAGTCGGGTAGACTGTTTGTAGAGTTTATCTTACACGGAGTCGGGTAGGCTGTTTGTAGAGTTTATCTTACATGGAGTCGGGTAGACTGTTTGTAGAGTTTATCTTACATGGAGTCGGGTAGGCTGTTTGTAGAGTTTATCTTACATGGAGTCGGGTAGGCTGTTTGTAGAGTTTATCTTACATGGAGTCGGGTAGGCTGTTTGTAGAGTTTATCTTACACGGAGTCGGGTAGGCTGTTTGTAGAGTTTATCTTACACGGAGTCGGGTAGGCTGTTTGTAGAGTTTATCTTACACGGAGTCGGGTAGACTGTTTGTAGAGTTTATCTTACACGGAGTCGGGTAGGCTGTTTGTAGAGTTTATCCGACTGGATAAAAAAAGTCAAATAATATCAATAATGGGCCTCCCAAGTGGCGCAGCATCGCAATGCTAGAGGCATCACTACAGACCCGGGTTCGATCCTGGGCTGTGTTACAGCCGGCCGTTATCTTGAGTCCCATAGGGTGGCGCACAATTGGCCCAGCGTCATCCGGGTTAGGGGAAGGTTTGGCCGGGGGGGCTTTACTTACGTTAGAGTGCTCAGAGCACTCTAGCGACTCCTTGTGGCGGGCCAGGTGCCTGCAGTCTGGCCTCGGTGGCCAGTTGAACGGTGTTTCCTCCGACATATTGGTGCAGGCGGGTGTTAAGAATCGCGGTTTAGCAGGTCATGTTTCGGGAGGACGCATGACTCGACCTTCGCTTCCCGAGCCCGTTGCAGCGATGAGACAAGATCGAAATTGTGGAGAAAAATGGGTAAAAATTTAATAAAAAATAAACAAAAAGAATGAATAATGATAATTATGCCCTCCACCACACTTCTAAAACCAAAGTTGCGCCCTTGCTAAGAGGTACTGTATTAAGGGGCTGTTTGGGTCTTCCAGTGATTAAACAAGTGTTGGCTGCACATCAAACACGTTCACTGCAGCATGACTAAAAGGCTGTCTGAGGCTGTAGATTACTTTAAATGGCTAGAAGGTCACTGAGCACTGCTAGCCCATATATAAGCATGCCTCGCTGTGACAATTTCTGTTAGACTCTGCGTAAATATTTTACACATGGCCTTTAGACATCTTAAATTCATTAAAGGCTTAAGAAACGGTCTTTTGTAATTATGGGCACAAACGTCATAGGCTTGTATTAAGAGATGGGTCAAAAGTTGAGTCCCTGCCTAAAATAATTATGTTGGGGAGGGTCGGTGGTCAGGATGGCTTTAGACTGTATAGGAATGTATGTAATCTTATACTATAAGTCAACATTATAACATATCCAGTACATAGAGAGAGAGAGAGAGAGTCTTAGTCAAAGTAATGACATATCCACTACATAGTCAGAGAAGGCAGTGAGGTGGGAGGTGGTGGGGATGTGGAGAGAAACAGAAGATAGGGGGGGAGAGAGCGAACCAAAGCCATAGGACAGAGAGAGAGAGAGAGAGAGAGAGCATCTATGTAGACAGTTCCCACTTTCACAGGGGGATAGGGTGGTAAAGTGAAAGAGACAAAGAGATTGAGGGAGGGGAAAAATAGAGAGAGCACTAACCAAGTCCCTGCCTACACCACAAGGCTACCAATGAATAAAGCCTCCATTATGTACATGGAGACAGAGAGGAGGACACTGCTTAGGGGGTGCAGAGTCAGTATGGGGGCCAGTGGACTAGCCCCCTAACCATTATCCCATTTAACCATCCCCTCTAGTCTGAAACAGTGGGATTCTTGAGTGGTTTATAGTCTGCCATTTTTGTGGTGGTAAATAAGACTCTAGAGATACACACAGCCCAACCAACACAGTCAGCAGAACAGGCTATGGAAGGCAGTGAGAATCGTCCCCCTACTGACTTTATGTGCTGCAGGCTACCAGATCAGGGTCAATGTACAGTAAGTGAAGAAATATGACTGTAATAAGGTACAGTGAAGACAAAATACATTTTCACTCTTGGTGGAATATATTTATATTCTATTCTACTTTGGGAAATGCAATTAAATTCAAATGAATTTGTTCTGTACTTTTCCCCAATGGCGCCGAGTGAAACATTAGGCTATAGTGATCATCCATAGAAACGTTGAGGAGGCAGGTCATTGTACACAGCCCAGAGAACGCACATACTGTACAGAATAATAGATTCTATGACAGAGCCCACCTATCATAGAAATAGATTATATTTCCATGACACCAATGGAGACGAAAGACACTGTTTTAATGCAGATGTTCCCTCTCTCTTCATTCATGTATTCATTCATTCCCATTCTGTTCCATTGTACTTTTTTATAGAACGGTGGAACCACAATAATTCAGAGGTCAGGTTAGAGAGGTTAAAAGATATTTAGCATTTTCACCTGTGTGCCATATCTTTCACATTCATATATCCAGGTCCAAGGTACTCTGAGGAGGGGGACATAGGCTCTGTATAGGGAGAAGTTGTAGGGTTAAACAGTATAATACCACATGTCGATTCACAATTGTATAATATTCCTCTCAGTCTGTAAGAGTTTGCAGAGACAGCGAGCGTATTGTGAAGGGAGGGATACACACCGCTGAGAGCTCATATTCAATGGTTGTTTGATCTCCACAGATTTCATTAATTCAGAGAAAAGGTTTAGACAGGGAGCCCGATTCTGACCCTTTCATTTCACTAATTGGTCTTTAGACCAATCAGATCAGCTCTGAAAAATATCTAATGTGATTGGTCAAAAGACCAATTAGTGGAAAAAATATCAGAATTGGGCTGCCTGTGTAAACAGCCAGAGAGAGAGAGACAACTTAATGTGTGTGTGTGTATATATGTGTGTATGCGTGCCTGCCTGCCAACCATGTGTGTGCGTACATCTTCTACCCAAACTGAACTTCTTCACAATAGATGGCACACATTAAAAAAAGTGCTTCACCCAACAATACCACGTTTAAACAGAGCTGAGCCTTCGAGATGTTTAAAAATATACCATTATCCAGCGTCCTCCAGACAGACAGACAGGTTGAGCTGGAATTGAATGATGACTACAGCCTTGTGGCTGGGAAGTTGTTTATTAAAAGTTCTGCTGCACAACGGCAACTAACCTTACTGCAGAGAGAGAGAGAGAGAGAGAGAGAGAGAGAGAAGCCCTTTAGAAGGACAGAGAAACATGGTCTCTGGATCAGAAAGGGATTATGCAGACCTTAAAAGTTGAGGCTGCTTGTGAAAAACCGTTTCCTTGCCCCCAATAATCTGAAACCAACTTTGAAAAGGACAGTGCTGGGTTATAGACAACTATATATACCCAGCACTATCCTTTGGCTCTAGGTTATTTAAAGGTTAAAGTTAGTCCCAAGCAGCTAAACTACATGACCGAAAGTATGTGAACTGCTCTCCGAACATCTCATTCCAAAATTATGGGCTTTAATATGGAGTTGGTCCCCCTTTTGCTGCTATAACAGCCACTCTTCTGGGAAGGCTTTCCACTAGATGTTGGAACATTGCTGTAGGGACTTGCTTCCATTCAGCCACAAGAGCGTTAGTGAGGTTGGGCACTGATGTTGGGCGATTAGGCCTGGCTCGCAGTCGGCGTTCCAATACATTCCAAAGGTGTTCGATAGGGTTGAGGTCAGGGCTCTGCGCAGGCCAGTCAAGTTCTTCTACACAGATCTCGACAAACCATTTCTGTATGGACCTCGCTTTGTGCACTGGGGCATTGTCATGCTGAAACAGAAAAGGGCTTCCCCCCTAACTGTTGCCACAAAGTTGGAAGCACAGAATCGTCTAGAATGTAATTTAATGCTGTAGAGTTACGATTTCCTTTCATTGGAACTAACTAACATTATTCCTTCTCCACCAAACTTTACAGTTGGCTTTATGCATTCGGGCAGGTAGCGTTCTCCTGGCATTTGCCAATCCCCAGATTAGTCCGTCAGACTGCCAGATGGTGAAGCGTGATTCATCACTCCATAGAGCGCGTTTCCACTGCTCCAGAGTCCATTGGCGGCGAGTTTTACACCTCTCCAGGAGATGCTTGGTATTGTGTATGGTGATCTTAGGCTTGTGTGCGGCTGCTCGGCCATGGAAACCCATTTCATGAAGCTCCTGACGAACAGTTTTTGTGCTGACGTTGCTTTTGGAGGCAGTGTGGAACTCGGTAGTAAGCGTTGCACGCACTTCAGCACGCAGCGGTCCAGTTCTGTGAGCTTGTGTGACCTACCACTTCACAGCTGAGCCATTGCTCCTAGATGCTTTCACAATAACAGCACTTACAGTTGACCGGGGCAGCTCTAGCAGGGTAGAAATTTAACAAACTGACTTGTTGGAAAGGTGGCATCCTATGACGATACCACGTCAAATGTCACTGAGCTTTTCATTAAGGCCATTCTACTGCCAGTGTGTATCCATGGAGAATGCATGGCTGTCTGATCGATTTTGTCAGCAACAGGCGTGGCTGAAATAGCCGAAACTCGGTCCTTGGACCCCAAAGGGGCGCACATTTTTTTTTTTTATGTAGCACTACACAGCTCATTCAAATAATCAACAAATCATCCAGCTTTAATCATTTGAATTAGCTGTGTAGTGTTAGGGCAAAAACCAAAACATACTCCCCTTGGGGTTCCCAGGACCAAGTTTGGGAAACACTGTAATATCAAACCCCTAAGGTAGCTGTGGGGAAGTGTGTTGGGAAGTATAGCTTGTAGGACCTTGGCATACGATATTATCACCATACTTAGGTGCCAATATATGTACTGCGATTCTTACCATTCTCACCATTCTCACCATTCTACAGTGTATATGTATTGCCTTTCAAAAATGTGATTTTATTGTTCCAAACATATTGCTCACCGTATTTCTGCTGCAGAGGGAGAAGAGAGAGTCATGAGAAAATTAGTTTGATCAATCATGGAAATAAAAGTGCTGAAAACAAATTGGATCCCAATTTAAAAGAAAATGGAGAACAAGCTATGAAGGAAGAATACTGTTTCGGTGCAGGTACAGCCAACTAGGGCAAAAATTATATTGCAATATTGTCAAAACGATATGATGTCTTTTCAAAAATAATATCCCGTAATGTAACTATACATTTCCCCCATCACTAACAGCTTGTTGTCAGTTTTCAACTAAAGCAGGGGTTTTCGATTCCCCTGTAAAGTAAAAGAGTCAACAACATACATTTTTAATGTGCATGACTTGGACAAAACGTCTGGCTTTTGACCTGACCTTGGCCCCCTAAACATGTATGAGGATGATGTGATGATATCCAATATCCCAATTTATGGTGGCAATAAAGAACACAACACACCGCTGATGATTTTCAAAGTGGATTTATTTGCCAGCTAGCCTCCACATCTGGTTCTACATAGGGGTCTTAAGAAGCAGCTATTGTGCACCAGTCTTCTATCCGGAGATTAGCAACACAAACTGAGGACCCTCACCTCAAAGACACAGCCGTTCCAAAGACATGCCTGACCTGATATCAAAGGGGAGGATGAGAGAGAGGGGGCTCTACGTTTTCTAATAGTCCAGGGAATTGTCCTACCCATCCTTCCTGGCTCTCTGTTTCAACACAATAAACAGAGAGAGATGGTTTCAGAAGCACATGTTTGACCTGAAGACCCAGAGAAAACACGCCATTGACTGAATCAGCAACACGGCTAGGAACTAAACAACAGTTGGCAAGGCGGAGATTTTACAGTGAGAAGGCAGATTTTACAGTGAGAAGGCAGATTTTACAGTGAGAAGGCAGATTTTACAGTGAGAAGGCAGATTTTACAGTGAGAAGGCAGATTTTACAATGAGAAGGCAGATTTTACAGTGAGAAGGCAGATTTTACAATGAGAAGGCAGATTTTACAGTGAGAAGGCAGATTTTACAGTGAGAAGGCAGATTTTACAGTGAGAAGGCAGATTTTACAGTGAGAAGGCAGATTTTACAGTGAGAAGGCATATGATGAAGATGTGGTTGTTCTTGCCGGAGTGAGGAATAATGCCGGAGACTGAACAGGTTTTTCCAAAACAAAATTACAAAGTGGTCATTGCAACAAATACAAACTGAACTGAATCAAAACGAGTAGAGCTATATCACAGAGAAACCCAGGCTCAGTAATCCTGGAAAACCCTGCAGCATGCCGTCCTTATTCTGTCCTGTTTCTCAAACAAGGAAATTACAGGGCTTAAATAGGACTACCCAACATACATCTGACCAATGGAAACCATACACTTCTTACAATGATCAATTACCATTGACAATGGTTGAAATTCAATTCAGCCATATTCAGGTCATAATTGCATCATTATCCACACATAAATACGGTTTCAAAAACAGTGTCTGGTGTGTCTTTAGATTAAGTGACGGAGGACATGATGACAATGGTCACAGGCGTAAAGCCCCAGTGTCAGAAAGTCAATGAGGCTGTCCGTATAGCTCTTCTAGGCATGGACTCAACACTATATGGACCTGACATGTCATGGAAACAACACAAAGCAATTACCCTTAAAGAGGGTGGGTCTACATGTACTGAACCCCCACATAATGAACCATCACTCATCTGTCTGACACTGAACAGCATTGTACTTGGTCATGTACGGAACACTGATGTACGGAACACTGATGTATGGAACACTGATGGACGGGACACTGATGGACGGGACACTAATGGATGGGACACTGATGTACGGAACACTGATGGACGGGACACTAATGGACGGAACACTGATTGACGGAACACTGATGGACGGAACACTGATGGACGGGACGCTGATGGACAGAACACTGATGGACGGGACACTGATGGACGGGACACTGATGGACGGGACACTGATGGACGGAACACTGATGGACGGGACATTGATGGACGGAACACCGATGAACGGGACACTGATGGACGGAACACTGATTGACGGAACACTGATGGACGGAACGCTGATGGACGGGACACTGATGGACGGAACACTGATGGACGGGAGAGAGTGGAGTTCTAATTGCTCTTTTCCAATCTACATACCACCGCTTCACTCACAGTCTAAATCAGCCACTAGGATGAAAGAGTGGTCGTCCCATCTTGGCCTGGTAGGATAGACCTGACTGCCGTGGGATTGGAGCTCCCTTTGACTGTAAAGACATCAGCGTTCACATAATTTTTCCTTATCGACTTAATCAGTAAAGTAAATTCAAGTCTAAAGGCTGGCACACATCGCACTGAATGTGGAACTAGTGTTACATCTGCCAATCGTTCAGCGCGCTGTGTTTTGTGGACCACCCGCTGTAGATGTCTGACTGCTGACATTTTCATGCGATTGTACATGTAAAATCAGTGTGCACTCGGTTTACAAATTACAGCTGGCCCTCTGTTCAGAGGTGCTAAGTTCTCTCGGCCAGTAAAAGCTATTGGTGTGTCTGAGCCCTAAACCCTTACCAGTCATACAGCTAGAGCACTAATAAGGACATGACCAGGCCCCACATAGTCTATAACAGGGACCCAGAGTCTTTCCTGGTCAGGAGGAAGAACTCAGGGACCCAAGCCTGACCTCTTTCTCAGAGGAGAGGATATCCCTAAGTCTCTAGTTTTAAACAAAGTCCAGAGCTAAATGAAGACAGATGGGCTGAGGCTGCAGCTGATAGCAGTCACGCTCCTGACCCCCTCGACCTGCAGAAAATAACCAGTTCAGCTGGAGTTTGCGAGGTACCAGATCTCTGCCTTCAAGGGGCGCCTATTGAGATAAATGGCACGTGGATGGTGCTGCTAATGCTATAATATACCATCCTTCCTCAGTCCCATCACTGTTGCTTAACCCTTCACCTCGTTAAAGCAAGCTTAGATTTCTCTTCTAGTCAAAGCTACCCGTGAAAATGTACTTCAAGGTTCAAAGCTTGAACTCTTTTCGTAGTTTTTTGTTATTTTTTTTCTGTCCAATGACTTGTCAAGGGGTGGATGTTTTGTTGTTGAGTCTGTTTAGTTTAGTTTTAAATAGAGCTTCGGATGAGGGGGCTTAGAAAGCGAAAGTAGCGAATTTAAACACAGGGGTGGAGTTAAACTAGACAGAAATCTCCAGAGAAACTTTTGCTTACTTTTCGGTAATTATGGCTTTAGGCTTCACTGACTCTGATTTCTGCATGAAAAGCAGACTAACTAATAGAATTTCTAGACACTTCTCAATGTGATGACACAACAGCTCGTAACGGATGAGCGTTCACAAATGGCTCACAAATGCAGGAAAATAAATTAAGAGCAGTTAATTGGCATTCAGTGGGCTCTGTAGTTTGCAGTATCTTTTCTGAAAAGACAATGCTGGCTACGGGGGTTCCCCTAGGCAATTTCCCACAGACATTAAGGTGGAAGCATTAGGAAGTACGGGACCCCAGGCACAAATTGTTCTCATTTTATTCAATTGAGCATCGATGGGTGAAAAGCAAAGCAAGAGAGGGAAAATGCACCAATGATTTCTCCATGCAGCTCTCTGGATGAGAGAGAGAGAGAGAGAGAGAGAGAGAGAGAGAGAGAGAGAGAGAGAGAGAGAGAGAGAGAGAGAGAGAGAGAGAGAGAGAGAGAGAGAGAGAGAGAGAGAGAGAGAGAGAGAGAGAGAGAGAGAGAGAGAGAGAGAGAGAGAGAGAGAGAGAGAGAGAGAGAGAGAGAGAGAGAGAGAGAGAGAGAGAGAGAGAGAGAGAGAGAGAGAGAGAGAGAGAGAGAGAGAGAGAGAGAGAGAGAGAGAGAGAGAGAGAGAGAGAGAGAGAGAGAGAGAGAGAGAGAGAGAGATCCCTCTAGGCACAACTACTACGACAACATAACCAACAACGGGTCACAACTCCTGCAGCTTTGTCACACGCTGGGTATGTACAACCCAGAGCCACTCAGAGCGTTCACCGTCAGCCCACTGACACCCCTATCAGATCACAGAAAAATCACAGTCTACTTGAACAGAGCAATACTCAATCATGAGGCATCAAAGCCAAAGGAACTGAATAATATTAATAAATACTATAGATGGAAGGAGAGTAGCGTGGAAACCTACCAAAAAGCAATTAGACAACAACAAATTCAATCCCTATTAACACAACTTCCTGGACAAAATGTTTCACTGTAATAGTGAAGGTGTAAACTTGGCAGTAGAAAACCTAAACAATATATTTGACCTTTCAGCTTCCCTATAAAATCTAAACATTTCAAGCAGACAACCTAAGAAAATGAACAACAACAACAAATGGTTTGATGAAGAATGCAAAAGTCTTAGAAAGAAATTGAGAACCCTATCCAACCAAAAACATAGAGACCCAGAAAACCTGAGCCTTCACTATGGTGAATCACTAAAATAATACAGAAATACACTACGAAAAAGAAGGAACAGAAATCAGCTCAATTTAAATGAAGAATCCATAGAATATAACCACTTCTGGGGAAATTGGAAAACACTAAACAAGCAACAACACGAAGAGTTATCTATTTTTATTGAACCTTTATTTAACTAAACAAGCAACAACACGAAGAGTTATCTATTTTTATTGAACCTTTATTTAACTAAATAAGTCAGCTAAGAACAAATTCGTATTTACAATGACAGCCTACCAATAGGGTTAGGGTTAGGGTTAGGGTTAGGGTTAGGGTTAGGGTTAGGGTTAGGTTAGGGTTAGGGTTAGGGTTAGGTTAGGGTTAGGGTTAGGGTTAGGGTTAGGGTTAAGGTTAGGGTTAGGGTTAGGGTTAGGGTTAGGGTTAGGGTTAGGTTAGGGTTAGGTACCAATAGGCAAAAGGCCTCCTGCAGGGACAGGGCCCAGTTTATATATATATATATTTTTAAATATAGGACAAAACACACATCACGACAAGAGAGACAACACAAAACTATATAAAGAGAGACCTAATACCTGTCGGTAGCAACACAACATGACAACAACATGGCAGCAACACAACATGGCAGTAGCACAACATGGTAGTAGCACAAAATATGGCACAAGCATTATTGGGCACAGACAACAGCACAAAGGGCAAGAAGGTAGAGACAACAATACATCACGCAAAACAGCCACAACTGTCAGTAAGAGTGTCCATGATTGAGTCTTTGAATGAAGAGATTGAGATAAAACCATCCAGTTTGAGTGTTTGTTGCAGCTCGTTCCAGTCGCTAGCTGCAGCAAACTGAAAAGAGGAGCGACCCAGGGATGTGTGTGCTTGGGGACCTTTAACAGAATGTGACTGGCAGAACGGGTGTTGTATGTGGAGGATGAGGGCTGCAGTAAATATCTCAGATAGGAGGGTGTGAGGCCTAAGAGGGTTTTATAAATTAGCATTAACCAGTGGGTCTTGAAACAGGTATACAGAGATGACCAGTTTACATAGGAGTATAGAGTGCAGTGATGTGTCCAATAAGGGAAGCATTGGGGGCAAATCTGATGGCAGAGTGGTAAAGAACATCTAGCTGCTCGAGAGCACCCTTACCTGCCGATCTATATATTACATCTCCGTAATCTAGCATGGGTAGGATGGTCATCTGAATCAGAGTTAGGCAGCTGGGGTGAATGCTATCTAAAATGCTGGGGTGAATGTTTTATCTATCTAAAATGGACATGTATGGATAATCTTTTTGTCCCTATAACAAAGAACAAACAGCAAAATCATATACATGATCAAATACAAATCTTAGAATCGACTATTAAAGACTACCAGAACCCACTGTAGTCTCCAATTACGTTGAATGAACTACAGGACAAAATGCAAACCCTCCAACCCAAAAAGGCTTGTGGTGTTGATGGTATCCTAAATTGAGGGTACCACAAATTCCAATTGGCTATTCTTAAACTCTTAAACATCATACTTAGCTCTGGCATCTTCCCCAATATTTTGGACCAAGGACTGATCACCCTAATCCACAAGTAGAGACAAATTTGACCCCAATAACTACAGTGGGATATGCGTCAACAGCAACCTTCGGAAAATCCTCTGCATTATCATTAACAGCAGACTCGTACATTTCCTCAGTGAAAACAATGTACTGAGCAAACGTCAAATTGGCTTTTTACCAAATTACCGTACTGCAGATCACGTATTCACCCTGCACACCCTAATTGACAAACAAACAAAACAAAAAAAACGTATAATGTTTGTGAAATATATCATAAATAGGACTGGTGGAGTTATGTCACACATGCAGCTAACACAGACATATTGAAATGTCTGCTCTACCCAAAATTACAACCAATTAATTGCAGCATTACCACAAAAATGGAAGAGACAAGTAGAAGGGGAAAAAAGTAAGGAACTTGTATGTCGGCCCTGTATTAAAGAACGTAAATGGTTAAAGAAAAGTGTGATAAATAAAAACATATACTAATTTCATTTAAAGACCAAAAAACTGACAGCTGTGCCATATAAATTGCAAAATAGTTGGGAAGAGATTTTCGATGTACCCATTCCATGGCACATGGTTTATGAATTGATACGCAAAACAAGGCCGGATGCAAAACTATACAAAATTCTTGCAACTAATAGAATGTTATATATATGTGGGATACAATCTTCCCAGCTCTGCAGATTCTGCTGTGAGGAGGCAGAGTCATTAGATCATTTATTTTGGTATTGTCCATATGTAGCTCGTTTTTTGTCACAGGTCCAGGAATGGCTGAAGAATTGCAACATTTGCCTAGAACTAACGCTGCAGACAGCAATACTGGGTGATTTGAAAAGCCATAGTCAATCAATCAATAATGTAATAATTATTTTAACAAAAATGTTTATTTTTAATGTACAATCTGTAGAAGCTATGAGAATAGAAAGGTTCAAGTTGTTTGTGGAGCATCCATAATGGATGATGTTGAGAGATAGATGGGAGAGGTTGAATGGAGCTGGAGGGTGGGACTGGATGATGTTGAGAGATAGATGGGAGAGGTTGAGTGGAGCTGGAGGGTGGGACTGGATGATGTTGAGAGATAGATGGGAGAGGTTGAATGGAGCTGAAGGGTGGGACTGGATGATGTTGAGAGATAGATGGGAGGGGTTGAATGGAGCTGGAGGGTGGGACTGGATGATGTTGAGAGATAGATGGGAGAGGTTGAATGGAGGTGAAGGGTGGGACAGGATGATGTTGAGAGATAGATGGGAGAGGTTGAATGGAGCTGAAGGGTGGGACTGGATGATGTTGAGAGATAGATGGGAGAGGTTGAATGGAGCTGGAGGGTGGGACTGGATGATGTTGAGAGATAGATGGGAGGGGTTGAATGGAGCTGGAGGGTGGGACTGGATGATGTTGAGAGATAGATGGGAGGGGTTGAATGGAGCTGGAGGGTGGGACTGGATGATGTTGAGAGATAGATGGGAGAGGTTGAATGGAGGTGAAGGGTGGGACAGGATGATGTTGAGAGATAGATGGGAGGGGTTGAATGGAGCTGAAGGGTGGGACTGGATGATGTTGAGAGATAGATGGGAGGGGTTGAATGGAGCTGAAGGGTGGGACTAATGGCAAGATAAAACATGTAGAACACACGGGGTCTGTAAAATGTATATATGTTCAGAACTTTTGGGAAATAGCACAGTTACAAATAGAAATCAACCTGGATGGACATCAGAAATAGAGGAAGGACTAAAAACAAACACAATATAACTATTGTAAAATAGACTGTGAATGTAAAATGTGTATAAGATGTATAAATTGAAGGTAAAAGCCGAAGTGTTTATTAGTTTACTCCAATTGGGGGAATCGGTGGTAGGGTTTGTGGGTTTGCAGGAAATAATAATAAAGGTATATTCTTTAAAAAAAGTATGTATGTCTATATAGGTATGTGTATGTATATATGTGTATATGTATGCATGTGTGTATGGATATATATATTTACCGAAAAATATATATGGGCGGATTGGAAATGATGCAGGCCATTACATTGATGGAACCAATATTCTTTCTGCAGTATTTAGCTGATCCACACCTTGAAAAAATATATAAAAAATATAAAAAACAAACCAAACCAACCCCAAGGCAAAGTCTTCTCATGCTTTGTTGATTTCAAAAATGCTTTTGACCCAATTTGGTATGAGGGTCTGCTTTATACAAATTGATGCAAAGTGGTGTTGGGGGAAAAACATATGACATTATAAAATCCATGTACACAAACAACAAGTGTGATGTGAAAATGAGCAAAAAAACACACATTTCTTTCCACAGGGCTGTGGGATGAGACAGGGATGCAACTTAAGCCCCACCCTCTTCAACGTATATATCAACAAATTGGCGCGGGCACTAGAACAGTCTGCAGCACCCGGCCTCACCCTACTAGAATCTGAAGTAAAATGTCTACTATTTGCTGATGATCTGGTGCTTCTGTCCCCAACCAAGGAGGTCCTACAGCAGCACCTAGATCTTCTGCACAGATGTAAATCTCAGTAAGACAAAAAATAACAGTATTCCAAAAAAGGTCCAGTTGCCAGGACCACAAATACAAATTCCATCTAGACACCATTGCCCTAGAGCACACAAAAACTATACATACCTTGGCCTAAACATCAGCGCCACAGGTAACTTCCACAAAGCTGTGAACGATCTGAGAGACAAGACAAGAAGGGCCTTCTATGCCATCAAAAGGAACATAATTAGGATCTGGCTAAAAATACTTGAATTAGTTATAGAACCAATTTCCCTCTATGGTTGTGAGGTCTGAGGTCCGCTCATCAACCAAGAATTCACAAAATGGGACAAACACCAAATTGAGAATCTGCATGCAGATTCCTGACCACTGTGACTGACCCAAACTTAAGGAAAGCTTTGACTATGTACAAAATCAGTGAGCATAGCCTTGCTATTGAGAAAAACAGTCGTAGGCAGACCTGGCTCTCAAGAGAATACAGGCTATGTGTACACTGCCCACACAATGAGGTGGAAACTGAGCTGCACTTCCTAACCTCCTGACAAATGTATGACAATATTAGATACAAACATTTCCCTCAGATTACAGACCCACAAAGAATTCGAAAACAAATCCAATTTTGTTAAACTCCCATATCTATTGGGTGAAATACCACAGTGTGCCATCACAGCAGCAAGATTTGTGACCTGTTGCCACAAGAAAAGGGCTACCAGTGAAGAACGAACACCATTGTAAATACAACCCATATTTATATTAATTTATTTCCCCTTCTGTACTTTAACTACTTGCACATCGTTACAATACTGTATAAATACATAATAACATTTGAAATGTCTTTATTCTTTTGGAACTTTTGTGAGAGAAATGTTTACTGTTCATTTTTCATTTTTAATCTAACTTTGTTTATTATCTATTTCATTTGCTTTGGAAATGTAAACGTGTTTCCCATTGCCAATAAAGCCCTTTGAATTGAATTGAAATTGAATGGAAATTGAACTGTCTTGAGAGAGAAAGGGAGACATGTAGAGATGTAGAGTGATGGGGCTTCAGTCTCTGCATGTTGCTGAGGAGCTCTGTCTCTTTTCTCCAGAGATACTTCTATCTCTCCCCTGTCCTACCATTTCGAAGAACAAACCGTTATTAGGCTGATGTGTGTTTGGAGGGAGGCAGAGGAAGAACAGCCTGCCTGGCTGTATTGCCAAGAGTTTCTCCAGACATCTGGTTCTAATATCTCCTCCTGCACTTTCCCCTTCTCCCCCTGTTGCTGCTCCTCTCCGGCCTCTCAGTATCCCAGACCACACCTGGCTGAGCTTCAGATCCGACTTCTGACCTCATCACTTTACTCTTGTCATTCGTCGCTGCTTTTTTTCTCCACAAAGTCTTGTGAAAGTTGTCGGGATTTACATCAAACGTAGAGTCTCTGTATGCACAGAGTCTTCGACTTTCTTTCATGGTAGACCGAAGCAGAGTAGAATCACCTTATTAATCACCATCGAGAAGTAATTAGCATTCATACGAAGTGGCATCGAGGCTCTAAATGTGAAGTACTTTTTTTTTTTTTTAAAGACCACAATATTGTAATTATGATGATAATCAAATACGTGCCAAACCTAAATGTCTCTTGACATTAAAATGACAAGGAATATGACTCACTGTTGGCTACGCATGAGGTTTTCTAGGAAAGAAAGCTGTCCCTCATATTCCACTCCATTACTACATTCTGAGTCCTACTGTGTGTGAAGCCTCATGTACAGATGTAGGATCTTCATTTGATCACCCTGTTGCATTTCCTGATTTTCCCTTACGAAAAATGTATCAACCCCTAATTTTCACCCCATTAATTATGATCCACACAATAATTCACGTTCCCTGTTGCTGCAGGAATATTTTCCTGCTGTAGCAAACTGTCTCGAATTAAAATCCTACATCTGTAGTGCTTCGTACATGGAAGCAGAGATCCTTAGGGATGATCCTGAGGTGAACACACAAACAGGCATTATCAACTCTGATCTCCCTTTGCATGACATTTAGATAAGCTGAGGAGGATGTTGCCTTGTTAAAACCGTTGGCTGAATCACAGTTAAACCCCTGCTCTCTTACCCTTAGCTTCTTGAGTTGGATCAAAAATATCAATGGTGTCTTCAGCTAGAGAGGTAGGGAGTTGGCATTAAAGCACGACCAGAAAGCTTTCATATTAGAGTGAAGTGGGAAGTAAAGTATAGAGTGCCAATATACTGTAGATGTGCATTCGGCATCTGTGCTTTTCGATAGAAGAAGCAAGCTTAGGAACGAGCTTAGGAACGAGAAGAAACCAGAATGAGGCAGTGCAAATGATTACTGGCAAAACTGGTTCTTTTTCAAAGTTTGCCCATTTCCTCAGAACCTTTTCACGGAACTGTCAGGTTATTGACATCTCTACTGTACTTCAAATGGCTCGTAAACACTGTAACTGTATATTTTTTTCACCCAATATTGTTTATTTCCCTCGCGGCCATGTTGATGTGTCATCTGGGGGGTTGTTGAGGTTGTTATTTCAATCAAAAACAGACCACTTTTGGAAAGAGAGTTTTCCCATCCTTCGTGACCTTGAGAAGCAAACGCTAGGCAAGCTCTAGGATCAAACTGCCACTCGATGGCAATCCAACAGGCTTTCGTGTGATCCCTTACGAATAAATATTACCAGACGATACAAGTTGGCAGCACATCTGATGTGTCTGGATGTGTGCTGTAGATGGAAACACAGATAAGCGAATAGGACATTTCGGTGGTTGCAAAATGTAACGATGTTCGTCTGAGGAAGAAGGAGTAGACCAAAGCACAGCGTGGTACGTGTTCATATTTGCTTTAATTAACTGAACACTAAATACAAAAGAACAAGAGAATAAATGAAAACCGAACAGTCCCGTATGGTGCAAACACTGAAACGGAAAACAACTACCCACAACCCATAGTGGGAAAACAGGCTGCCTAAGTATGGTTCTCAATCAGAGACAATTGCCTCTGATTTGACAGCTGCCTCTGATTGGGAACCATACCAGGCCAAACACCTAGAAATATAACAGACAGAACCAAAACTTAGAATGCCCACCCCAACTCACGCCCTGACCAAACTAAAATAGAGACATAAAAAAGGAACTAAGGTCAGGATGTGACACAAAAGGATTAGGGTGCTGATGTCACCCGACCTGGGAAACACAATTTCTCATGTCGTGTGGATTCAGAGTGAACGTAAAGCAAACATACAAGACCTTGTCGCATTACACATACTGTATTACATATTCAAATATAACACTGTATGGTCTATTACTGAACTGAATTAAGCACTTTCACTGAGAGAAATTCCCTGTTCCCTGACACAGCAAATGGTTATTATGTCTGTCAAGAGTGCACTGGTGTGGAATGGCTGAAGGGTACTGTGCGCTCAACACTAGAAAGTCAACACTGACTGACAAGCATAGCCCTGATCAAAAGCTACACTCTGTGTGAATTTGCATGTTCACACACTCTTACAGGAAGTACACATTCTGAATACAAACAGTGAAAAGAGAAACGTTCACACACATATTCATATTCTCCCGTTCTCGTTCCCACGCATACACACACACGCTTGCAGACGAGCAGGCAGACACACACACGCTTGCAGACGAGCAGGCATACACACACACGCTTGCAGACGAGCAGGCAGACACACACACGCTTGCAGACGAGCAGGCATACACACACACGCTTGCAGACGAGCAGGCAGACACACACACGCTTGCAGACGAGCAGGCAGACACACACACGCTTGCAGACGAGCAGGCAGACACACACATGCTCGTAGACAGGCAGACAGACAGACAGAGAGACAGACACAGACAGACAGACAGACACAGACAGACAGACAGACAGACAGACAGACAGACAGACAGACAGACAGACAGACAGACAGACAGACAGACAGACAGACAGGCATGCAGAGACACACATACACACAAGCCCACTGTACTGCACAGAGAACAATAAACAGATGTGGATAGAGACCGATCCCTTCTGTGAGAAGGGGATGCACATTCCCGTCACCAGTGTTCTGCAGCATAATGTTCCCATTACACACTGTTCTAATTAGCCAACCAGTGGTAGAGACACATTGAGAATCCCCATGGTAACCAGATCCCCCATTATGTATTCTGTTTACTACTACAGACTATACTAGACCCCCAGTCCAAAGCCCTATTTCCTGTCTTCTTACTCTCCCTCTTCCCTCCCTTCCTCCCTCAGATCAAATATTTCCGTATTCCATATTTCTCCGCATGTGCTGACAGACCACCAATACCAAAGAAGCCCTGCTTAGCCCCCGAGGCCACGGCCGAGCATTGATCTGCGAGAAAGATGGTCAAGGTACTGGCATGTCTGTATGGAGGACTGCACATGGACCAGTCCCAGCCCAGCTTCCTCAGGGTCTATCTGGCAATCGACCAGAAACATAATGTATGTAAACAGCCAGATGCCGACAAATCCAGTCAGTAAAACAGCCAGACAGTCAACTACACTAGGAGTCAATCCGCTGGCCTTCCATTTGATTCAACACAATTCCCTTGCGAAGGAGCACGATTTGTAATGACAAGCCATTGATCAGTGGGGGGGGGGTGAGACAGAGCGACACTCCCATCGATAATCACTCACTTTTTTCCTAATTACTTCACCCCATCGACCTAACACAACACAAGACAACAGCAACAGAGGTGGATAACATGATGGAAACTGAGCACCACAGTGGCTCTGAAAAGTACTGAGGGAGTCACGGAGAGACAGATCCTCTGTCAGATGTCTTGAGGGGAGGAGGGGGAGGCACACAGGAGAGGAAAATGTGGTTAGGGGGGTTCGATGTATCGATTTAGTGTCCTCTTGATGACTATATACCTTTATATTGATGTCACCAATCTGAGGTAAAGAATGATGTCTATTTTCACTCAATTGTGTGAGGTGAAAATGTGAGCTTGTGTAAGGTAGTAACACAAGCTGTCCGCGGTGATATTAGCGCTTTGTAAAATAATTGAATATGGCTAAATAATGTTGGAGGACAGTGTAAAGTATGTCACTAACTAGTGCGACAACTACATCTAGTTCTCACTCATTTAACCATTTAGAGAAAATGCTATCAAACACAATTTAACTGGGCACTGCTGTAGAGCTTCTGTAGTGACTCTGCAGCTGCCTGAACGTTCCCCGTCCCTACTAATACAAACGCCACGTATTACATCTGAATGGACTTGCAATTGTTGATTTGACTTAAGAAAATGGAGAGCTGGCCATTCAAGCAGAAGTCTGGTATTATTTGCTGGGGATGGCTTTGACTTGGCTCCCGAGCAACGCAGCGGTCTAAGGCACTGCATCTCAGTGCTAGCGGCGTCACTACAGACCCTGGTTTGATTCCAGGCTGTATCACAACCGGCATTGGTTGGGAGTCCCATAGGGTGAAGCACAATTGGCCCAGCGTCGTCTGGGTTAGGGGTTGGCCGCCACTGTTAAATATACACATGTTTAACAATAGTCTGCGTATGAGCAGATGCAGACACACGCTGCTGATTTCTCTCTCATACCTATTTGGCACCAATCCTTCTTTGTGCTCTGTTCAATGCATTTCTGACTTCAACTTTAAGACCTAGGAATGTGTAATGAGGAAAACTGATGCTACAGGTTCTCCCTCAGTCAGAAAATAGTTTCACATTTCAATAACTCAAGGCCAGGGCATTAACAGCATGAATGGGAGTTTTTATTCCTTTTGCGAAGGTTGGGGCTATGAAAAAATGAACATTGGCAAGTTTTTTAACTTTTTGAACATGGTTGAGGGCATGTGTGTCTGGATTTCACTTCATTTTGGAAGTGGACGACGCCCTTAAGACGTTTTGACATGAATAACGACCAGTTAGAGACAAGAAAATATAGTAAACTCAACTTGTGTTCCACTGATCACCGACACTGGTCAACGAGGAGGAAGCCTATAGGGAGGAGGTCAGAGACCTGGCAGTGTGGTGTCAGGACAACAACTTCTCCATCAATGTGATCAAGATCAAGAAGATGATTGTGGACAACAGGAAAGGAGGGATAAGCACGCTGTAGTGGAGCAGGTTGAGAGCTTCAAGTTCCTTGGTGACCACATCACCAACGAACTATCATGGTCCAAACACACCAAGACACTCATGAAGAAGGCAAGGCAATGCCTATTCCCCCTCAGGAGACTGAAAAGATTTGGCATGGGTCCTCAGATAAAGTTATACAGCTGCACCATCGAGAGCATCACTGCCTGGTATGGCAATTGCCTGCCTCTGCATAGTACATCACTGGGGCCAAACGTCCTGCCATACAGGACCTCTATACCAGGCGGTGTCAGAGGAAGGCCCTGAAAATTGCCAGACTCCAGCCACCTTAGGCATAGTAGTCATAGACTGTTCTCTCTGCTACTGCACAGCAAGCGATACCGGAATGCCAAGTCTAGGTCCAAAAGGCTTCTTAACAGCTTCTACCCCCAAGCCATGAGACTCCTGCACAGCTAATCAAACGGCTACCTGGACTATTTGCATTGAACCCCCCCCCACACACACACACACACATTTTTTGTCTGCTGCTACTCTCAGTTTATTATCTATGCAAAGTCACTTTACCTCTACCTACATGTACATATTACCTCAATTACCTGGACTAACCTGTGCCCCTGCACATTGACTCTGTACTGGTACCACCTGTATATAGCCTTGTTACTGTTATTTTATTGTTGCTCTTTAATTATTTGTTATTTTTCTAAATATATGTATCATTTTTACTTCAGTCAAGTTTATTTTTAAAAAACATTTTTTTGGGGGGGGGGGGGTTCTTAAAACTGCATTGTTGGTTAGGGGCTCGTAAGTAAGCATTTCATTGTAAGGTGAATACCTGTTGTATTCGGTGCATGTGACTAATAAAGTTGGATATGATTTGACTTACGTTCTACTCTACTTTGATGTATGTTACAGTTTAGTGAGAAATACCTTACTCTATCATGTTTCAATAACTCAGTTTCAACGGCAATTTTGTATTCTGATTGTATTCAATTGGTATTCAGCATTACAGACTATCGAAAGAAGGGCGCCATCCTGAACTTCAGAATGTACTCCAATGAATGAACTCCAATGAATGAACTCCAGTGTACACCACTTTCTGTGGTCTATTAAATATTAAACTTGCCGGACAGAGCTCCAACACACCACTATTCCCCTGATACGCACGTGCTTTTGGAGATGGCCAACTTGCGCAGGTACCCAGGAATATACGCATGGAGATGCCAACTGTTGCTGACGTCACCGTTTCGCGGTGTATAAATCTTGTGCGTCCATCCATGACCAGATTCTATTGCGTCATCAGCTGATTAGGTGATAGATGCGGCAGAACATGGCGGAAGGCATGCAGAGTAGCTGACCAGATCTGTCCCTATGGGGCTTACATCATCAAGGAGGCGCCCCTTAACAACCCCTAGCAACACAACCCCACTGTGTCTGAGTGGCTAAGCCTGACCCTGAACACACAGAAGGACCCATGAGCTATCACCTTACAGGGCGCCATCTGACTGCATTCTGTCTGTGGCACAGAAAGGAATAAAGATATTTACAAAAATAAAATCTCTGTAGTCAGTGGCACATCTATCCCCTGTGAGTGATCACCGCCCGGCCTCACAGGCAGGCCTTGGGCTGGCTGCAGATGAATAAATCTCTGGGATCTCGATGGTCAGTGGCATCAGATAACCTCCGGTTTTAAGAGCAGCATGCCGTGAAGCAGGCCTCCAGTGAGAGGTGACCCGGATGGATCAGAGATTAAACACAGAAGAGACCCCCTTAGAGCTCCACACTGAGCCCCAGTCTGGTTGTGATCAACACATTCCGTTAATATGCAATAAGGAGCCGACCCTGCCAGCTACGATGACACACCACAATGCAGCCTGGGTATTGGGGACTGGTGTTGCCTAATAAGATAAGACGAGTATTTTATCATTTAACTTTTGAACTCTGCGTTGCTGGGAAAGGGCTCCCAAGTAAGCTTTTCACGCTAAAGTGTACACCTGTTGTATTTGACACATGAAAAATAAACAATTCCTCGGTATCGGGGACGGGTGTTGCATAATACAGTGAGATTGTTGTCGGAGAGTTTTAATGAATCATTTCCCAACCCTGTGGGCTTTGATTGATGGATTCTAAACGTTGTGTTTGTCGCAGAGCTGTGATATTCCTACGTTCACACACCCTCCCGCCTCTCCTGTCAGCGTTGAAGGGCGCCTGAAGATGTTTGTTTAAACACCCGATAGGGCCTCTTCGACTTAGTGCTGCTTCCATATACTCTCTGTGCACAAGGAATCAATTTCAAACTGAGGTTTCTGCATGTCTCCTAAAACAGACAGGATTACATTATGAAGTGATTGGACCATGAACCATTAAATCACAAGACATGAATATCGATAGAACCCTTATCATATAATTTTAATTAACAATTACTTAAAACCTAACGGGTAACAAAAACATTTAAAAAAACATTTCACAGTCCTTAGATCAGAAGGCACATCTTAGATTGATTTCATTGTCTGTCATTTCTGATAGTCTGTCATTTACAAGTGCAAGCCATCTTTTGAATGGGGACTGCAGTTACTGTCAAACTTGCTAGAGGGTGCATTGACTTCAAACTGTAAATGTTGGTATTGTCCCATCATGGCTATTAAGGAAGTTCATAGAAAGCTCAGGTCAGGCCTGTGACAAGAGGGAGTGGGGCGTGCTGAACACTTACAGTATGTGACATGGGACTGGGGAGCGATTGAAAGATCACGAGTTGAAAAGGCCAATGGTAAAGTCAATCGGGAGCCTGTGACCCCCCATTACAGTCCTTGTAGTCTGTAATACAAACACATCTTACATCTGCACTCAAACCTTCACGAGGAGCATGGGTGAGATAGTTAGTTTAATTGGAGTTGAATGGAAGGAACCATCCCCTTAGACAGACAGACATTCCATGGAATTATTAAGAGTTCTGTGGTCAATATGAAACAAAAGTCACTTCGTTGAATCAGGAATCATGACACTAACACATTGTCTGGAAAAGTCATTGCTACAAACTATACATACACAAAAACAATCAATCAAGCACATATATACACGCGTACTGTATAAAACTAATTTGGTCTGTGGTGTGAATTGATTTGTTCCGGTACTTAAAAAAGCAGAGGCGTAAAAGTAATATCCGTGTGACTGCTTCTTCTCAACAGCGTCGTGACAGTCAACAGCGTCATGACAGTCAACAGCGTCGTGACAGTCAACAGCGTCATGACAGTCAACAGCGTCATGACAGTCAACAGCGTCGTGACAGTCAATAGCGTCGTGACAGTCAATAGCGTCGTGACAGTCAATAGCGTCGTGACAGTCAACAGCGTCGTGACAGTCAACAGCGTCGTGACAGTCAACAGCGTCGTGACAGTCAACAGCGTCGTGACAGTCAACAGCGTCATGACAGTCATGCTTGTATAGTTTGGTTCAACTGCTGAAATGTCTGCTGTCCTGCAAAGGGGCGTGAATCACAACCGCCTTCATTCACCAACTTCTGAGGTAAATAAGAACCTGCTTCTTTGACAAAGTGGACAAAAAATAGTAATTTGTGACACCACACTTTGGGGAATGAGCTCAAAACCTGAGCATTTGTTTGAAAGCAGACACCCAGATTTCATCGGCAACAAAAAAAATGCTATAGGCTACAGTATAGTTCTTTGGCTTTGGTTTTCAGATGGCACTGGTAATACATTAACAGTGTATACCCACAGCATCTGTAACTATAACCAGATGACGTATTCAACCACAATCCCAATAGATTGTTTCTATTATGACCCTATAGTGCAATCGTATAGGGATCATATACCTTGTCCTGTGAGATCTGCGTAAGCAACAATAATGTCAAATCATCCCAAGAAAAGGATTAGTGTTTTTTGTTGTTGTATTGCTTCCTGTATCTTCTCTTTTCTCTTTCAACCGATATTCCACAGAAACATCCAAGTGTTTCACAGAGTCGCAATCAATAAAGCAACCACCCAAGTCCTCTCTTGCCTTCTTCATATCCTCTCCTCTTATTTATAAAAACAGTTTATTTATCTACAAGTCTTTCCTCATTTTGTCTGTTTAAACATGTGACTGCATCCCCTTGCTGGGATTGAGCGCGCCCTGCTTGTCGTGCGCCCCGGAGATCCAATGGTAGCAGTCGGTGGCGGACTTATTGCGTGGCGTGACAGCGCAACGGGTACAGTAGACGATGCCCAGTGCCACCATCACCACGATGAAGATACAAAGGGGCACCAGGAGGCCTACCAGCAGCCAGTTGGCACCATCCTGCTTCTGGATACTCTCATCCTCCTGGGGAGGCTCCCCCTCATCCTCCTGGGGAGGCTCCCTCTCATCCTCCACGTCCTCCTGGGGCGGCTCCCTCTCATCCTCCACCCCCACCACGTCCTCCTGGAGCGGCCCCCTCTCATCCTCCCCCTCCACCTCCACCAAGTCCTCCTGGGGCGGCCCCCTCTCATCCTCCCCCTCCACCTCCACCACATCCTCCTGGAGCGGCCCCCTCTCATCCTCATCCTCCCCCTCCATCTCCCCCACGTCCTCCTGAGGCGGCCCCCTCTCATCCTTTCTCTCCCCCTCCACCACGTCCTCCTGGGGCAGCCCCCTCTCATCCTCCCCCTCCACCAAGTCCTCCTGGGGCGGCCCCCTCTCATCCTCCCCCTCCACCACATCCTCCTGGGGCGGCTCCCTCTCATCATCCCCCTCCACCAAGTCCTCCTGGGGCGGCTCCCTCTCATCCTCCCCCTCCACCACGTCCTCCTGGGGCGGCCCCCTCTCATCCACCACCTCCACCACATCCTCCTGGGGCGGCCCCCTCTCATCCACCACCTCCACCACATCCTCCTGGGGCGGCCCCCTCTCATCCTCCCCCTCCACCTCCAACACATCCTCCTGGGGCGGCTCCCTCTCATCCTCCCTCTCCACCTCCACCACTCCCTGGTTGGGTGTGAGGGGGGTTTGAGGAGCCAGGGGAGAAGGCAGGGAGGGGGTGTGCTGGCCTGGGTCCTGGTTCATCTCTGGGGAGGATGTCACCCACCCATCGTCAATTACCCCCACTTCCTCATTCTCATCAGCTTCATCATAGTTGGATGCGGGGACATACTGGTCAGTGATTGGCTCCTGCCACGTTGTAAGTCCTTGGTCCTGGCTGGTGGGGGTGGAACTGATCCAGAACCAGTTCCAGGCCCCTCCTGAGATAGTGGAGGTGGGGAGGACTGAGGGACTGGTAGTGGTCTCTTCATCCTCCTCAAACCAATACCTGTCATATGTGGGTGTTGGGGTGGGGATTGTGTCGGATGTGGGGCTGGGAGAGAGACTGGGCATGGGTTCCAACTCTGGCTGGACCTTGGCAGGGACATTCCAATTCATGATGTCCCAGCCAGGTGTATACTCCTCCTCTTCTTCCTCCTCCTCCTCCTCCTCCTCTTCCTCCTCCTCGGGCTCTTCCGTGGGGGAGGGCAGGAATGGGTTGTGGTTTAGGACTGGCTCCTCCTGGGGTGCGCTGGTGACCCAGATGATGTCACTTTCCAGCCTGGGAGGGTCTGTGAGCCAGTCCAGGGACTCTTCCTCCTCCAGGGGCCAGTCGGTGTAAGTCTGCTGGGGGTCCCACTTGGAACCAGGTTGGCCGGTGACCCAGGGGTACGAGGGCGTGACTGCGGTGGGTGAGTCCTCTCCTATCTTCCTGCAGGAGAATTGGTCAGAGAGTAGCTCGTAGCCCACCTCGCAGTAACACTCGAAGCCCCCCTCGTAGTTCACACACATCTGCTGACATGTCCCAGGGATCTGACACTCGTCGGTGTCCTGGCAGTGGGAGGGGTCCTCGGGCAGGGGGGAGAAGCCCAGGTGGCAGTGGCAGATGTGGGAGCCAGGCGTGTTCTCGCAGGCGTGCTCACAGGGGTCATCCATGCACTCGTCCACATCCTCACAGTCGCCCTCCTGGTCATGCCGGTAGCCCTGGCGGCAGCGGCACTCAAAGGTTCCCTGTGCGTTGACGCACAGCTGCTCGCAGGGACTCTGCAGGCACTCATCTACATCCAGGCAACCACGCTCATCCGGGTCCAGCATGTATCCTTCGGGGCAGGCACAGCGGTAGCCGTCCGACAGCGGAAGGCATTCGAACTCACAGGGGGCACTGTGGCACGGGTCGACAGCAACACATGTCTGCCCGTCGTCACCGAGCTGAAAGCCGTCCGAGCACTCACAGTAGTAGTGTTCCCTGGCCTCCTGGCAGAAATGCTCGCAGCCTCCATTGTCCCGATCACACCAGCTCTTCTCTGTGGTGTCGGAGCAGAGGGGCGTCTCCCTGGACCACCCCACAGTGCCATCCTCCCTCAGCACACACAGCACTGACTGCTCCTCGGTGCCCCCCGGGCAGGGCACCGTGGCTACAGATCCAAAGGGCACGTGGGTAAGAAGGCTACTGAGGAGACTGAAGGGGGTACTATAGAGGGCATTGCTGCCCCCCTCGCTCCAAATAGCAGGGCACATGCCCTTGTAGGTGTAGTGGCACAAGTAGCCATCCACGGGCACCGAACACGAGCCGTCCAGCCATTTAAAATTATCATGCTGCTCGTGGGCGGCTGTGCCATAGGTCATAACCACACAGCGCGGGGCCGAACAGGTACTGGGTGAGTCGTCCCTCAGCCAGTTGGTGTACTGGGTATCCTGGTCACCCGTAATCCAGGAGAACCCACGGAGAGGGCGAGAGGCGGTACACTGGCGAGGCTGTCTCTGGAGACCAATCCACACCCGGACCTTGGTTCTGAGGCCCCGTAGCTCCACGCTGGAGAAGAGAGCAGCGATAGTGTCAGCCCCCTCTTGGAGTTTGACTGTGGCCAGGTTGCCTCCCTTCTCCTTGCAGCTCCTCCAGGAGTCCAGGAAGGTCTTGCGCTGGAAGTAGACCACGAAGCAGCCGTCCTCGTTGCACAGAGCGTCCCTCTCCTGTAGCTCCTGGCCCCATACAGGGGGACTATAGTAGAGGAGACCCAGTAGTGAGACAACTACAGCAGCAGCGCAGCGCACTGGGGAGCCCATTGTTAGTTCCCTCTCCACAGCTTTACTTTTCAAATCCTCGCTTTTTCTTCTTCTTTTTTCTCTTTCTCCTCTTCAACTTTTTTACTATTTGTTTCTTGTTTTTTTTCTTCTCATCCAAACTTTTCTCTCTTCATCTGCACAATACCTCTCCAAACCTCTCTCTCTCTCTCCAACTACCTCAGTCTTCCCTGCTAACAGAGTTCTGTGCCGGTGTTGAGTGCTTGCAGATTGTCCCTAGATTTCAGAGAGGGAGTGGGAAGATAGGGAGGGAGGGAGGGAGGGAGGGAGGGAGGGAGGGAGGGAGGGAGGGAGGGAGGGAGGGAGGGAGGGCAAAAGGGGAATGAGCGAAAGAAAGAGGGAGGAAATTTAACAAAATAATTATGTTTTTGGAAGAGGTGGGGGGTTCTCAGTGTGTGTGTGTGTGTGTGTGTGTGTGTGTGTGTGTGTGTGTGTGTGTGTGTGTGTGAGAGAGAGGGGGGGAGGGGGATGCCTGTGAGTGTATCGGGGAAGGCTGGGGGAAGTGCACTGCACTGTGTATATTTATCTTTCTAAGAGTGTGTCGTAAGGTTTTCATAAGTCAGTTTATGGAAATAGCTTGGGACCCAGCCATACCCCCCCATGTCCCCTACCCCCCATATCCGCTACCCTCCAACAACACACACACACAGGCACACACACACACACAGGCACACACACACAGGCGCACACACACACACACACACACACACACACACACACACACACAGGCACACACACCCAGGCACAAACACACACAAACATACACACACAAAAACACACCATCCCACCAGGCCTTCAAGGCAGATATTCAGTTATGACACTTCAAAATGTTTTGGTTTTCTTCATTAATTCCACAAGCAGGAGAATTACCAGACAAAGACCTGTCTGTGTTCCAATAGCCCACCACTCTGTTCCCCTTGGTCTCCTTTCAGTCCATAGCTGAAGCTTTCTCTCTTTTCTTTGGTCCGTCTTTCACATCTCTGTTTTATCAGAGAGAACATGAACACTTTTTGCTTAACGAGCATGTCTGTTAAATGGAAGTAACGAAAGGCTTGAATGGATATCCTCAATGGGTGTGTGTGTGTGTGTGTGTGTGTGTGTGTGTGTGTGTGTGTGTGTGTGTGTGCGTGTGTACACCCACATGTAATACATTTTCTAAATACTGCATTCCCCACTCGCTTATCTGTCCTTTGGAATCAAATTAAGATTCCTTTCGCTCATAAAATGTGTCATCCGACACTGACGCTATAGCCTTAAGCAAGAGAGAAGATACCAGCCTAGCTCACATTGCATTTTCAACCATGATAGCAACAATCATTCCACTCACCTTGCTAATAACGCTCCTTTTGATATGGAAGCAGAGAAAGTGGCCAAGGCCCTGCACAGGAAAGGGCCTCAGGGTTCTGTAATGAAAACAAGGCATGAGTTAATGGAGACTGTGTTGCCAACCAAACTGGGGGGGGGGGGTTGTGCAGGAGCAGTCTAGGGAGGACTGATACGCCTGGGGAGGAGGTATCAGTCTGGGTAGGACGTATCAGTCTGGGGAGGACGTATCAGTCTGGGGGGGAGGTAGCAGTCTGGGGAGGAAGTAGCAGTCTGGGGAGGAAGTAGCAGTCTGGGGAGGAAGTAGCAGTCTGGGGGGGAGGTAGCAGTCTGGGGAGGACGTATCAGTCTGGGGAGGACGTATCAGTCTGGGGGGGAGGTATCAGTCTGGGGGGGAGGCAGCAGTCTGGGGAGGAAGTAGCAGTCTGGGGAGGAAGTAGCAGTCTGGGGAGGAAGTAGCAGTCTGGGGGGGAGGTAGCAGTCTGGGGAGGAGGTATCAGTCTGGAGAGGAGGTTTCAGTCTGGAGAGGACGTATCAGTCTGGGGAGGACGCATCAGTCTGGGGGAGAGGTATCAGTCTGGGGGGGAGGTATCAGTCTGGGGAGGAAGTAGCAGTCTGGGGGGGAGGTAGCAGTCTGGGGAGGAGGTATCAGTCTGGAGAGGAGGTATCAGTCTGGGGGGGAGGTATCAGTCTGGGGAGGAGGTATCAGTCTAGGGAGGACCGATACGCCTGGGGAGGAGGTATCAGTCTGGAGAGGAGGTAGCAGTCTGGGGAGGACATATCAGTCTGGGGGGGAGGTAGCAGTCTGGGGAGGAGGTATTGGTCTGGGGAGGAGGTGTCAGTCTGGGGAGGACATATCAGTCTGGGGAGGAGGTGTCAGTCTGGGGAGGACGTATCAGTCTCGGGAGGAGGTAGCAGTCTGGGGAGGAGGTATCGGTCTGGGGAGGAGGTGTCAGTCTGGGGAGGAGGTATCAGTCTGGGGAGGAGGTATCAGTCTGGGTAGGAGGTATCAGTCTGGGTAGGAGGTATCAGTCTGGGGAGGAGGTATCAGTTTGGGGAGGAGGTATCAGTCTGGGGAGGACATATCAGTCTCGGGAGGAGGTGTCAGTCTGGGGAGGACGTATCAGTCTGGGGAGGAGATATCAGTCTGGGGAGGAGGTATCAGTCTGGGGAGGACGTATCAGTCTGGGGAGGACGTATCAGTCTGGGGAGGACGTATCAGTCTGGGGAGGAGGTGTCAGTCTGGGGAGGAGGTATCAGTCTGGGGAGGAAGTAGCAGTCTTGGGAGGAAGTAGCATTCTTGGGAGGAAGTAGCAGTCTGGGGAGGACGTATCAGTCTGGGGAGGAGGTATCAGTCTGGGGAGGAGGTATCAGTCTGGGGAGGAGGTATCAGTCTGGGGAGGAGGTAACAGTCTGGGGAGGAGGTATCAGTCTGGGGAGGACACATCAGTCTGGGGAGGACACATCAGTCTGCGGAGGACGTATCAGTCTGGGGAGGAGGTATCAGTCTGGGGAGGAGGTATCAGTCTGGGGCGAAGGTATCAGTCTGGGGAGGACGTATCAGTCTGGGGAGGAGGTATCAGTCTGGGGAGGACGTATCAGTCTCGGGAGGAGGTAGCAGTCTGGGGAGGAGGTATCGGTCTGGGGAGGAGGTGTCAGTCTGGGGAGGAGGTATCAGTCTGGGGAGGAGGTATCAGTCTGGGTAGGAGGTATCAGTCTGGGTAGGAGGTATCAGTCTGGGGAGGAGGTATCAGTTTGGGGAGGAGGTATCAGTCTGGGGAGGACATATCAGTCTCGGGAGGAGGTATCAGTCTGGGGAGGAGGTATCAGTTTGGGGAGGAGGTGTCAGTCTGGGGAGGACATATCAGTCTGGGGAGGAGGTGTCAGTCTGGGGAGGACGTATCAGTCTCGGGAGGAGGTAGCAGTCTGGGGAGGAGGTATCGGTCTGGGGAGGAGGTGTCAGTCTGGGGAGGAGGTATCAGTCTGGGGAGGAGGTATCAGTCTGGGTAGGAGGTATCAGTCTGGGTAGGAGGTATCAGTCTGGGGAGGAGGTATCAGTTTGGGGAGGAGGTATCAGTCTGGGGAGGACATATCAGTCTCGGGAGGAGGTATCAGTCTGGGGAGGAGGTATCAGTTTGGGGAGGAGGTATCAGTCTGGGGAGGACATATCAGTCTCGGGAGGAGGTGTCAGTCTGGGGAGGACGTATCAGTCTGGGGAGGAGGTATCAGTCTGGGGAGGAGGTATCAGTCTGGGGAGGACGTATCAGTCTGGGGAGGACGTATCAATCTGGGGAGGAGGTATCAGTCTGGGGAGGACGTATCAGTCTGGGGAGGACGTATCAGTCTGGGGAGGACGTATCAGTCTGGGGAGGAGGTGTCAGTCTGGGGAGGAGGTATCAGTCTGGGGAGGAAGTAGCAGTCTTGGGAGGAAGTAGCATTCTTGGGAGGAAGTAGCAGTCTGGGGAGGACGTATCAGTCTGGGGAGGAGGTATCAGTCTGGGGAGGAGGTATCAGTCTGGGGAGGAGGTAACAGTCTGGGGAGGAGGTATCAGTCTGGGGAGGACACATCAGTCTGGGGAGGACACATCAGTCTGCGGAGGACGTATCAGTCTGGGGAGGAGGTATCAGTCTGGGGAGGAGGTATCAGTCTGGGGCGAAGGTATCAGTCTGGGGAGGACGTATCAGTCTGGGGAGGAGGTATCAGTCTGGGGAGGACGTATCAGTCTGGGGAGGAGGTATCAGTCTGGGGAGGACGTAGAAGAGTCACTATGAGCTCATTTTTTTGAAATTGGCAAATGGTACACAGAGTCAGGAAAGGCTTCTCTGATGCACCGGACGATAAAACACACATGTGCACACAGCCCTTTGGTTTCCTCCGACATATTGAAATTGCCGTGGGTTGAGGGTTAGGGGAAATTGTGGTGTAGGAGCTGGGTCTAGGGCTGTCAGGGTCTCAAAGCCATAAAGGTACACTTCTCTGGTGGAATGGAAGACAAAACACACATCTGGGTTCCTCTGAGCCATAGAAAAAGGACCAGGTTTTTGGATTGAGGAAAAGGAGGTGGTAGAGAGTTGTCGAGCCCTCCTCCAACACGTGCTGACAGCTCGAGCTGCAGTGCAGTGAAACTCTAATCAAGCAGTGACCTGAGTCCATTTGTCCCCCGCGTTGACAAACGTTAAACCGGGGGACCACGGCAGAACTCAGTTTTATGGCAGTTTTATGGCTCCAAGTGTTTGGATGGTGTTTAATGATCACTATTCCCCCCCTCTAACACCCCCTCCCCCCTAACACCTACCCTCTCTAATACATCCTTCCCCCTCTAACACCTCTCTCCTGCCCTCTAACAGTCCCTCCTGCCCTCTAACAGTCCCCCCTGCCCTCTAACAGGCCCTCCTGCCCTCTAACAGTCCCTCCTGCCCTCTAACAGTCCCTCCTACCCTCTAACAGTCTCTCCTGCCCTCTAACAGTCCCTCCTACCCTCTAACACCTCTCCTACTCTCTATCAGACTCTCCTACCCTCTAACATGCCCTCCTGCCCTCTAACACCTCTCTCCTACTCTCTATCAGTCTCTCCTGCCCTCTAACAGGCCCTCCTACTCTCTATCAGTCTTTCCTTCCCTCTAACAGGCCCTCCTACTCTCTATCAGTCTCTCCTGCCCTCGCTAGTTCCTCTTTAAATACTCTCAATAGGGTGTCTGCAAACAGGCATCTAACAACTATCCTTTAAGTCCCTCGCTAGGCTAGAATACAGACTCTAAAAACCCTTCCACAATGTCAAGGACTTTATCACAAGATCCACTAATTATAAGCATTGAGCCGAGTCTGACACAAACCATATGAGAGTTGAATCAGTCACTGTGACATCATCACGACACATTAATGTTTAACTTTTTTTTTATAGGCCATTCAGAATGGAGAATGGACAGAGATACTTACTCTGCTGATTACAATCATTTCTTTAACCACTGAAATGTATTGTTATCTATAAAAGAAGCATAACCATTTGTGGACTGGGAAGATAGAGTGTTGAATGGAGTCGAGGCACAAGGAGATCGTGTGAGAAAGTTTAATAGCTACAGTGTATTTAGTGTTTTTGAGATATTGTGTATGTGTGTTTTTGTGCATATACTGTATTAGGCATACACAAACTCAGCAAAAAAAAAGAAATGTCCTCTCACTGTCAACTGCGTTTATTTCCAGCAAACGTAACATGTGTAAATATGTGTATGAACATAACAAGATTCAACAACTGAGACATAAACTGAACAAGTTCCACAGACATGTGACTAACAGAAATTGAATAATGTGTCCCTGAAAGAAGGGGGGGTCAAAATCAAAAGTAACAGTGTGGCCACCAGCTGCATTAAGTACTGCAGTGCATCTCCTCCTCATGGACTGCACCAGATTTGCCAGTTCTTGCTGTGAGATGTTACCCCACTCTTCCACCAAGGCACCTGCAAGTTCCCAACATTTCTGGGGGGAATGGACCTAGCCCTCGCCCTCCGATCCAACAGGTCCCAGACGTGCTCAATGGGATTGAGATCCGGGCTCTTTGCTGGCCATGGCAGAACACTGACATTCCTGTCTTGCAGGAAATCCCGCACAGAACGAGCAGTATGGCTGGTGGCATTGTCATGCTGGAGGGTCATGTCAGGATGAGCCTGCAGGAAGGGTACCACATGAGGGAGGAGGATGTCTTCCCTGTAACGCACAGCATTGAGATTTCCTGCAATGAAAACAAGCTTAGTCCGATGATGCTGTGACACACCTCCCCAGACCATGACGGACCCTCCACCTCCAAACCGATCCCGCTCCAGAGTACAGGCCTCGGTGTAACGCTCGTTCCTTTGACACTAAACGCAAATCCGACCATCACCCCCGGTGAGACAAAACCGCGACTCGTCAGTGAAGAGCACTTTTTGCCAGTCCTGTCTGGTCCAGCAACGGTGGGTTTGTGCCCAAAGGCAACGTTATTGCCGGTGATGTCTGGTGAGGTCCTGCCTTACAACAGGCCTACAAGCCCTCAGTACAGCCTCTCTCAGCCTATTGCGGACAGTCTGAGCACTGATGGAGGGATTCTGTGTTCCTGGTGTAACTCGGGCAGTTGTTGTTGCCATCCTATACCTGTCCCGCAGGTGTGATGTTCGGATGTACCGATCCTGTGCAGGTGTTGTTAAACGTGTTCTCCCACTGCGAGGACGATCAGCTGTCCATCCTGTCTCCCTGCAGCGCTGTCTTAGGCATCTCACAGTACGGACATTGAAATGTATTGCCCCGGCCACATCTGCAGTCCTCATGCCTCCTTGCAGCCTGCCTAAGGCACGTTCACGCAGATGAGCAGGGACCCTGGGCATCTTTCTTTTGGTGTTTTTCAGAGTCAGTTGAAAGGCCTCTTTAGTGTCCATAGTTTTCATAACTGTGACCTTAATTGCCTACCGTCTGTAAGCTATTAGTGTCTTAATGACCGTTCCACAGGTGCATGTTCATTAATTGTTTATGGTTCATTGAACAAGCATGGGAAACAGTGTTTAACTTCTTGGATATAGGGGGCGCTATTTACATTTTTGGATGAAAAACGTTCCCGTTTTAAACAATATATTTTGTCACGAAAAGATGCTCAACTATGCATATAATTGACAGCTTTGGAAAGAAAACACGTTTCCAAAACGGCAAAGATATTGTCTGTGAGTGCCACAGAACTGATGTTACAGAAAAAAACCAGATAAAAATCCAATCAGGAAGTGCCGCATTTTTTGAAACCGCCTCATGCCAATGACTCCTTATATGGCTGTGAATGGGCCACGGATGAGCTTAGGCTTTCTGTCGCTTCCCCAAGGTGTCGACAGCATTGTGACGTATTTGTAGGCATATCATTGGAAGATTGACCATAAGAGACTACATCTACCAGGTGGTCGCTTGATGTCCTCCGTCGCAATTATTGCGTAATCTACAGCTGCAGTATTTTTCCGTTTGCTTCTGATGAGAAGCCAACTGCCACCACTGATAGATTATCGAATAGATATGTGAAAAACACCTTGAAGATTGATTCTAAACAACGTTTGCCATGTTTCTGTCGATATTATGGAGGTAATTTGGAAAAAAGTTTGGCGTTGTAAGTGACTGCATTTTCCGGTCTTTTTCTTAGCCAAACGTGATGAACAAAACGGAGCTATTTTGTCTACACAAATAATATTTTTGGAAAAAAATAACATTTGCTATCTAACTAAGAGTCGTCATTGAAAACATCCGAAGTTCTTCAAAGGTCAATTATTTTATTTGAATGCTTTTCTTGTTTTTGTGAAAATGTTGCCTGCTGAATGCTAGGCTTAATGCTATGCTAGGCTATCAATACTCTTACACAAATGCTTGTGTAGCTTTGGTTGAAAAGCATATTTTGAAAATCTGAGATGACAGTGTTGTTAACAAAAGGCTAAGCTTGTGTTTCAATATATTTATTTCATTTCATTTGCGATTTTCATGAATAGGAAACGTTGCGTTATGGTAATGAGCTTGAGGCTATGATTAAGCTCCCGGATACGGGATTGCTCGACGCTAGAGGTTAAACCCTTTACAGTGAAGATCTGTGAAGTTATTTGTATTTTTACGAATTATCTTTGAAAGACAGGGTCCTGAAAAAGGTCTGTTTCTTTTTTTGCTGAGTTTGTGTGAATGTGCACATCAGAGTGTGTGTGTGTGTGTGTGTGTGTGTGTGTGTGTGTGTGTGTGTGTGTGTGTGTGTGTGTGTGTGTGTGTGTGTGTCTGCATCTGCGCTCACCAATGTGTTTAAAGACTGTTATTTATTTCAGTGACATCCCTAGGCCCCAGATAGACCAATCGGTGGTCCCAGGCCGGGAGTGAGGAAGCTGAGCTGAAACCCTTCCAGCTCCCAGCCTCCCCAGAAACATCCACTATAACATGGCTAAGACCTATGGGCCAGTTTTTCCTGGCCCCCATCCACAGGCAATCTGTAAATCCTCTCTTTCTCTCCTCCCTCATGGACCCTTGTTCTCAGCCACAGTCGCAGAGTGTGTGTTCTCTTCCTGACTTCTATGGAACCCTGCTACTTTGAACGGCTACTGCCATTAAAATAGTCCCCTTCAGAAGTTTCCCAATGTCCTAGTTACCAACTTTCATGGAGGCCTGTTGGTGACTAGGACAAAGACATTGACAAAATTCTGAAAGTTCCGAAATTTTCAAGGAGGCCTGTTGAGAGTGAGTGGAGAGTGAAGAAACAATGGAATTTTACAGTTTATGCTGTAGTGTAACACTAGCTACAGGAGAAGAAGCACACTCATTCACTCCTTGTTTTAGTATCAGAACATGAATCTACTCTCCACTGGAATTCTCTGCCTCTGACCTTATTATGGGGGCTGAGTCACTGGCTTGCTTGCGCTCTCCCATGCCGTCCCTAGGATGGGTGCATCACGTCGTGCCAGGCTTTTCCCCGCTATACTCGATTTGAGTGAGTTGAGTCACTGTTTCAAATGTGTTGATTTCCCTGTTAGTGAGCGTTACTCCTTTGCCAAGATAATCCATCCACCTGACAGGTGTGGCATATCAAGAAGATTGTTAAACAGCATTATCATTACACAGGTGCACCTTCTGCTGGGGCCAATAATGGCAAATAATGGCCACTTTAAAATGTGCAGTTTTGTCACCCAACACAGTGCCACAGATGTCTCAAGTTTTGAGGGAGCGTGCAATTGGCATGCTGATTGCAGGAATGTCCACCAGAGCTGTTGACAGAGAAACTGCCTCCAGCATAATTTTTGAATGCACAAAAATACTGGGACCAGATCATGAGGGCCATTGTGAGGCCCATTTTTTAAAGGTATCTGTTACAAACAGATGCATATCTGTATTCCCAGTCATGTGAAATCCATAGATTAGGGCCAAATTAATTTATATCAATATATCAAGACTGATTTCCTCATATGAACTGTAACTCAGTAAAATCAATTAAATGAATACATGTTGCATTTATATTTTTGTTCAGTATTATGTCAATATGTGTCAAATAGGTAAACTGAAAACATTGTATGTTAAAAGCACTATTAGAATGTTGGGGTGTCCTTAACCAAATGTGTTACAGAGTTTTCTCAAGTTGGAGCTAAGTTTGGGACAACTAAACACTTTTAGTTCAGGTAACACTAAACAAACAAAAAAGCTATGGAACCAGTTACTAAATAATAATTAGTTGAATCAACAAGATATTTTTTTACAGTGTAGGTTCTGGTATTCTGGTGTTCCATGCCTAGACAGGATGAGTCCCGTCTGGCCCTGCTCAGGAAGAGACCATCAGAGTAACATCTGGAGTACGATGCAAGGCTTTGGACAGTGTGTGGAGTGGTTTGGAGGGTTTTTGGTGGGTGTGTGCGTGCGTGCGCGTGCGTGTGTGTGCGTGTGCGTGTGTGTGCGTGCGTGTGCCTGCGCGTGCGTGTGTGTGTGTGTGTGTGCGTCTAGAGTTTTACCTGCTGCTTGGTTGTCACTCGTTCCTTGTTCAAAGCTCTGTTTACTGCACAGATATCCACAAAATAGTACCATTCTATGGGTGAATGTATCCCAGATGCTGATCTAGGACCACACATTATGATGCTAACACAGATTCTCTGAGACAAACCACACCGTGAAACACAATGCAACTGTAAACAGGAAGGGATCCCCTTTCAACAGTGGGTATCATATAGCGCAGCAATTGAGACAAGCCAGCACTAAACAGTGAAGTCATGCAATCCACAGAAAGCACTCATAGCAACTCAAAGTCTACATGTGATCTACTTTGTTGTTATCGGAGTGATGTATCTGGTCTATTGTTGTACTTACATTTAACATTTGAGTCACTTAGCGGATGCTCTTATCCAGAGCGACTTACAGTTAGTGCATTTCTCTTAAGATAACTAGGTGGGACAAACACACATCTCAGTCATAGTAAGTATATTTTTCCTCAATAAAGTTGCTATCAGCAAAGGTCAGTGCTAGTTAGTCGGAAAAAAAGACAAGTGTGAGTGTTAGTTCACGAAAGTCAATTTACTTGTTGCATAATGGGAAATACATTTTTTTTTAAAAGCTGGCAGATGGTTTAGATGCACATACAGTACAGACGCTGGTAGACATGCATCTTAGTTAAAGAAGTGGTCATGTGTTGCATGCCCAGTCCTCTCTTCACAGGCAGGCAGACACCCACTGAATCAAACCTGGCTCTTGTTAGGTCTCTGTTATCTGAAGGGGGATGTGACCGCAATATCAGTTCAGGAGGGTCACATGCACTCCCCCTGGGCCGGGACATTTGGCACGCTGGCCTGTAATGGAAAACAACAATTTGGGCTGGGACCAACAATATCCCTCTCTCCCCTGCCCCCTTGTTTACTGCCCTCTGGTAACCCCTTGGAACACTCCACTTTGACCAATGAGGAATGTTTGTTTTCCTCCTCAATGTTGTACAGTGTTGTACAAGACGAGGCAGACCAGCTGCAGTGAGGACAATTGTAGGGGTACCACAGGGTACTGTCTTTAGTCCTTCCAAGTTTTTGATGACGGTATTAAGTTATCCAATTTCTATAAGGAGTGGAGATTTTGTGCCAAATTTTAAAGGTCAATTGTTGAATGATTGAGGTCATTTATTTTCTGTAACGTGAAAATGACAGTTTAAAGGGACATTCCTTTCTTCTTATCAGTTTGCTGCTCTACAGCTGCCAATTTATGACAGTTAAAGGTAAGTTTACCCCTGGTCCCTTCACTATCAACAATCCCTAACGGGACATTATTACCATTATTTGTCTCGCTAAGGGCCTTGACAAATTGTGCTCTCATGCTACGATAAGATTGCTATTCCTAAGTAAGAGGGTTCCAAGCCTTGCCGTCTAATCTCCTTCTGCCCTGGACTTACAGCCCTCCACTATAAGAGGTTTCCAAGCCGTCTAATCTCCGTCTGACTTACAGCCCTCCACTATAAGAGGTTTCCAAGCCGTCTAATCTCCGTCTGACTTACAGCCCTCCACTATAAGAGGTTTCCAAGCCGTCTAATCTCCGTCTGACTTACAGCCCTCCACTATAAGAGGTTTCCAAGCCGTCTAATCTCCGTCTGACTTACAGCCCTCCACTATAAGAGGTTTCCAAGCCGTCTAATCTCCGTCTGACTTACAGCCCTCCACTATAAGAGGTTTCCAAGCCGTCTAATCTCCGTCTGATTTACAGCCCTCCACTATAAGAGGTTTCCAAGCCGTCTAATCTCCGTCTGACTTACAGCCCTCCACTATAAGAGGTTTCCAAGCTGTCTAACCTCCGTCTGATTTACAGCCCTCCACTATAAGAGGTTTCCAAGCCGTCTAATCTCCGTCTGACTTACAGCCCTCCACTATAAGAGGTTTCCAAGCCGTCTAACCTCCGTCTGACTTACAGCCCTCCACTATAAGAGGTTTCCAAGCTGTCTAACCTCCGTCTGATTTACAGCCCTCCACTATAAGAGGTTTCCAAGCTGTCTAACCTCCGTCTGATTTACAGCCCTCCACTATAAGAGGTTTCCAAGCCGTCTAACCTCCGTCTGACTTACAGCCCTCCACTATAAGAGGTTTCCAAGCCGTCTAATCTCCGTCTGACTTACAGCCCTCCACTATAAGAGGTTTCCAAGCCGTCTAACTTCCGTCTGACTTACAGCCCTCCACTATAAGAGGTTTCCAAGCCGTCTAATCTCCGTCTGACTTACAGCCCTCCACTATAAGAGGTTTCCAAGCTGTCTAACCTCCGTCTGATTTACAGCCCTCCACTATAAGAGGTTTCCAAGCCGTCTAACCTCCGTCTGACTTACAGCCCTCCACTATAAGAGGTTTCCAAGCCGTCTAATCTCCGTCTGACTTACAGCCCTCCACTATAAGAGGTTTCCAAGCCGTCTAACTTCCGTCTGACTTACAGCCCTCCACTATAAGAGGTTTCCAAGCCGTCTAATCTCCGTCTGACTTACAGCCCTCCACTATAAGAGGTTTCCAAGCCGTCTAACTTCCGTCTGACTTACAGCCCTCCACTATAAGAGGTTTCCAAGCCGTCTAATCTCCGTCTGACTTACAGCCCTCCACTATAAGAGGTTTCCAAGCCTTGCCGTCTAATCTCCGTCTGACTTACAGCCCTCCACTATAAGAGGTTTCCAAGCCGTCTAATCTCCGTCTGACTTACAGCCCTCCACTATAAGAGGTTTCCAAGCCGTCTAACCTCCGTCTGACTTACAGCCCTCCACTATAAGAGGTTTCCAAGCCGTCTAATCTCCGTCTGACTTACAGCCCTCCACTATAAGAGGTTTCCAAGCCGTCTAATCTCCGTCTGACTTACAGCCCTCCACTATAAGAGGTTTCCAAGCCGTCTAACCTCCGTCTGACTTACAGCAACCCACTATAAGAGGGGAAGCAGTTTCTACTCCACTTCGGAGATGTGCCAAGACCCATAAATCCCCCCTAACGTATCCATCCCTCTTTTTCTCTTTCTGTCTCTCTGTTCAGTTTCAACAGAGCTGTTGTCCACTTCACATCTGAGATGAAGATCAAGGACTATCCTGGACGTTCTGTGTTGAAAATGTGAATTTCCCTCTGATTCAGCACCTCCTCCTTGCCCCTTGCTCTGTTCTACTCTAAACACCCAGAACAGAGGAAGTGCCTGGGAAATGCAACTGAGAGCTCCTGCCAATGACCCTCATATAATGGTGTTCTGTAGAGCCTTCACCCAACCCTGTGACCTCCCTGTCCTCACCACACATACAGTGCCTTCAGAAAGTAACACGCCCCTTGACCTTTTCCACTTTTTGTTTGTTATAGCCTGAATTCAAAATGCATTAAATGGAGGTTTTGTGTCACTGGCCTACACACAATATCCCATAATGTCAAAGTGGAATTATGTTTTTTGAAATGTTTACGAATGAATAAAAAATGCAAAGCTGAAATGTCTTGAGTCAATAAGTATTGAACCCATTTTTTATGGCAAGCCAAAATACGTTCAGGAGTAAACATTTGCTTAAAGCTGCAATATGTAACTTTAAAAAAAATGGTATGATCAAAAGCTCCAATAATTCGCTAGTGGACATCCAATGTTATGCAACAGTAACAACAGTGCACCCCTAGCCTGCCCCCTGTATTCATTGGTATTTATTTTCCCAATTGGGTTGGATTTTCCCGTCAGATTTTGTGGCTCGCACAATGAGTGACGTGTTTTCTGTCAGTGAGGAGGCGGTTTGATAACTGGCCATCTGAGCCCATAGCCAACACTTGGCTAATGTCTAGCGGAGATAGCTAGCGGATGGCTAGTGGAGAAAACGCAACCAGCTCTCACAGTCTCACATCAGGATTTGTCATTGTTTCTCAAACGTCAAATTTCAAAACTGGCCTGACTGGCTGTGAAGAGAGGACTGGGCATGCAACACATGACCACGTCTTTAACTAAGATGCATGTCTACCAGCGTCTGTACAGTATGTGCATCCAAACCTGACAGCTTTTTAATGACCAATACATTTGCTAAATAATTCTCCTAAACATGTTTTCACTTTGTTATTGTGGGATAAGCCATAAGACTCCTGAACATCTAGTCAAATGCCCCCCCCTCCCCCTCCCCTCCACACCACTGCCACTCTCTGTTGTCATCTATGCATAGTCACTTTAATTAACTCTACCTACATGTACATGCTACCTAAACTAACCGTGCGTACTGGCAGCAGAGAAGTCAGGCGCAGGAGAGCAAAGACTGTGTTACAATGGTGCAGTTCAATAATACAAATCACAGTGAACAAAAACAATAAATATATACAATGGGACAAAACCCTTCGCACGCCAGACATAACGTGCACAAACACTTACAAGAAACAATTCCGGACACGGACATGGGGGAAACAGAGGGTTAAATACACAACATGTAATTATGGAATTGGAACCAGGTGTGTGGGAAGACAAGACAAAACAAATGGAAAATGAAAGGTGGATCGGCGATGGCTAGAAGGCCGCCAAATGCCGCCCGAACAAGGAGAGGGACCGACTTTGGCGGAAGTCGTGACAGTACCCCCCCCTGACATGCGGCTCCAGCAGCGCGCCGACACCGACCTTGGGGACGACCCGGAGGGCGAGGCGCAGGGCGATCCAGACATCCTCGACCGGAACCCAGCACCTCTCCTCCGGACCGTACCCCTCCCACTCCACGAGATACTGAAGGCCCCTCGCCTGACGCCTCGAATCCGGTAGGAAGCGAACGGAGTACAAACCTCGTTCACTCTCCTCAGGACTTCGGCGCATGTGACTAATAACATTTCATTTGATTTGTATAGCGTGGAGATGTGTGAACAACTTCAGGCTGTAATGCACCAATCACACCCTGATATGTTTCACCTATCTTTGTGCTTGTCTCCACCCCCCTCCAGGTGTCACCCATCTTTCCCATTACTGTATCCCCGGTGAATTCATACCTGTGTTCTCTGTTTGTCTGTTGCCAGTTCGTCTTGTCTCGTCAAGCCTACCAGCGGTTTTCCCGTACTCCTGTTTCTAGTTAGTTATTTTTTTGTAGTTCTCACGGTTTTTGATCATTCTGCCTGCCCTGAGCCTGCCTGCTGTTCTGTACCTCTTGACACTGCCCTGGATTACTGACCCCTGCCTGCCCTGACCCTGAGCCTGCCTGCTGTTCTGTACCTCTTGACACTGCCCTGGATTACTGACCCCTGCCTGCCCTGACCCTGAGCCTGCCTGCTGTTCTGTACCTCGACACTGCCCTGGATTACTGACCCAAGCCTGCCCTGACCCTGAGCCTGCCTGCTGTTCTGTACCTATTGACAATGCCCTGGATTACTGATCTCTGCCTGCCCTTGACCTGTCGTTTGCCTGCCCTCTGTTTCATAAATAAACATTTTGTTATTTCGAACTGTCTGCATCTGGTTCTTCTCGAACTGTCTGCATCTGGTTCTTAACCGGAGGTCTGATAGAATTAGGTACTTTCTGAAGGCACTGTATACACCCCTCTCCTTATACAAACATACACATAGACACACTCTCTGACACGTAACAGCATAAGACACCGTCAAACAAATACTATGGTGACTCTCGCCATGTACACAAACATACATCCTACACATACACATAGCCACCGGTTGATACATTTACACCATCATACACACATCCGTCCAACCACACAACAGGCAGGCATGAACGCGGACTCACGCACACTTTTATACCAGCTACTATTAGTCTGGCTAATTTGGAGGCTGTATTAGGAGTGGTTGAGAAGATGAGGGTCGGTTGTTAGAGCTTTTAGCGGCAAAAGTAACGACCTATTGGACAGGAAAGCCCAATTTACCATTTACTATATTTACACCAGGAAATGACCTGAGCGTAGTGTGGACAAGGACACCCTGTTTAGAAGGCCATATTGACAGATACTTACGCTCTTGTAGTTAGAAACCTTTTCTGGTGAAAGGGTTCCACGTAGAACCAATAAAGGGTTCCACTTGGAACCAAAAATAGTTATTTTCAGAGGGTTTTCCAATGGGGACAACTGACAAACCCTTTATGGTTCTAGGTAGAGAGAGCGTAGAAAGAGCGTAGTGCAATTATTACAGTAAAGGCAGATCATTTAAGACGGATGAGAAAGGAGAATTCAATTCAATTCACTTTATTTTTCCCATGAGGGAACATCTTGTGTGGTGTGGTTAAAAAACAAGGAAAAATAAACAAGGAACCATACTATCTACGAGCCTCCTCATAATCAATGTTTACCATATAACATTACCAGTAGTATCTTGAGAGGTGAACATATACATAACATAAATTTAACATAAATTTTCCCTCGTATTGGTCGAACATTTCCTGATGCTTGAACATTTCCCAGGTCACCTGACCAACCTCCTGCTGTCCAAACAAACACATTTCCAGAGTTTACGTAAGCTACCAAGGCCAGGCCACTGTAGCTCTGGAGTCTTCACTGTTTAGTAAAGTGGACAGGGAGGCGAGAGAGAGGCTGAATCCATTTGAATAACATCTCAGGGTGTTGGGCTTATAGAGCTCAGGAAGCAGTCCCACTAAAGAAAAGTGGAATTTATAATTTCCCCTGAAGAATTTACTCTTCTTTGCAGCGGTTCATTTTGACCTCAGATCTCAACGCGAAATACAGAGAGGGGAAAGACAGATAAAGATAAGAGAGAAGAAGTAATTGAACAAGAAGTGCAACCGAGGGAGAAGAAACAGAGCTAGCCTACAACATGTCTGAAGAAATATCTTCAAAAATGTCTCCTAAACTTAAAACGGTCAGCACAGTACTTTGAAGATAACGTTTTAATCTTACAGAATGTGAACAGGACATTACGTTGTAACTCGAGCAATTCGAGGCCGTTTTAAAGGCGTCTGTCCTCATTTTGGAATTGAGTTTGGAATTTCTTCTTTGTGCTATGAACCTGGAATGTACAGTATGTCCGAGTAGATATTTTTGACGGAAGGACCTTGAATTATAAATGCACTTCTATAATAGTCTCCCACCCACTTTTCTTCTCTATAATATACATGTTGTTTGTTTCTTGACGGAGAACAAAAGGCTCAGCTCACACTCTACTGCCAAGGTTACGAACTCAACAATAGTAGCCCGAAGGAGCTCAAGACTCAAATAAAATATCTAGAAACTAAGAACTAAACTATTGGGCAGTGTCAATATCCTTCAACTCAGCTAGGAGTTCATTTTACAGGCCAAGATGTCTGCCAGAAGTACATTTTATGCCAGCTGGGGCGAGAGCCAAGTTGTAATTTAATTGATGTATGAATTTATTTCATTTGAGTCAGTTAACAGGGATATATGGTGATGGGGTGAAGTGCTCTCTGCAAGGCTTGTAATTGTATAGTACAAAACCCCATCAGTTAGACAGTGAAAGGCACTTATTGTCCATCCGAAAATTGCTCCTCTGTGAATCCATTTGCGGAACACACAACAAGTGAATGTCATTTAGGAGAACAATATCCTTTCTCCACCTTGTCACTTGGCTGACAGAACCTTCATGATCAGTTCCTTTGGCTTGTACGATTGCTTTTACTGGCTGAGACCAGAGGCACGCACCCTGGCCCGTGGGTACAATTACAAAATCTACACATTACCACAGGAGAAATATTCAATATTCAAGTCTGATATCTGGATCATTAAGTTTGGCCGACACCTCTGTGAGTTTTTATTATGAATGTGCATTCGTGGGCTGTCTCTCTCTCCCCCCTCTCTCTGTCTCTCCCACCTCTTTCTCTGTCTCTTTCTCTCTGTCACTCTCTCTCTCTCTGTCTCTTTCCCTCTCTCTCCCCCTAACTTTCTCTCTCTCGCTCTCCATCCCCTCCTCAACAGCAGTGTGTCTGGCTTTGCAATCAGCTGTCTGTTTGTTGCTGGTCTGGTCAGAACCCCCTCTTTATCTCCTTCTCTGAGGTAACCAGGACATCAGGAGAGGAGAAGAAGGGGAGGGCCATGACCTTTATCACTATTCCCCCTGTCTTTTCATCTTCTACTCTCTGTTATACTGATGGCCATAGCTCTCTCCCTACAGATCCACCTCTCCCCAACACCCCCAGAGAGCTTCTCCACATGTCCACACAGGACATGAATTGCTTAGAGAAAGTCCCTGTTCCCTATACCACACATACCACAGGTTTAGGTTTACTCTTTCTCAAATGCAAAGGTACGAGCACTGAAGAATAATCAAATCAAATCACATCAAATTGTATTAGTCACATGCTCCGAATACAACAGGTGTAGACCTTCAGTGAAATGCTTACTTACAAGCCCATAACCAACAATGCAGTTTTAAGAAAAATACCCCCAAAAATAAGAAATAAATGTAACAAATAATTAAAGATCAGCAGCAAAATAACAACAGCAAGGTTATATACAAGGGGTACCGGTACAGAGTCAATATGCGGGGGCACCGGTAGTTGAGGTAATTGATTAGATGTTCAGGAGTCTTATGGCTTGGGGGTAGAAGCTGTTTAGAAGCCTCTTGGACCTAGACTTGGCGATCCATTTTCTTTGACCATTTTTAGGGCCTTCCTCTGACACCACCTGGTATAGAGGTCCTGGATGGCAGGAAGCTTGGCCCCAGTGATGTACTGGGCCATACGCACTACCCTCTGTAGTGCCTTTGTCACGACTCCCACCGAAGGTGGCTCCCCTGCCTGTTCGGGCGGCCCTCGGCGGTCGTCGTCGCCGGTCTACTAGCCGCCACCAATCCCTTTTTCCTTTTCTGTTCGTTTGGTCTTATTGGTTGCACCTGTCTCTTATTTTGTTTCTTGATTCATGTCTATTTAAGCCTGTTAGGCCCGCCTATTTTTGTGCGGGATTGTTTTCTGTTAGTCATGGTGTGTGTGTTTGTGTTCCTGTCCGTTTGTGCCCTGTGTTTGGGCGTTCATTTGGTAATCTAAATAAAGACGGTTTGCCCAGTATCCTCTGCTCTCTGCAATTGACTCTGCACCCACCACTCCAGGCGATTGTGACAGCCTTGCAGTCGGAGGCCGAGCAGTTGCCACACCAGGCAGTGATGTAACCAGTCAGCCTGCTCTCGATGGTGCAGCTGTTGAACCTTTTGAGGATCTGAGGACCCAGGCCAAATCTTTTCAGACTCCTGAGAGGGAATAGGTTTTGTTGTGCCCTCTTCACGACTGTCTTGTTGTGCTTTGACCATGTTAGTTTGTTGGTGATGTGGACACCAAGGAACTTGAAGCTCTCAATCTGTTCCACTACAGCCCCGTCGAATGAGAATGGGGGCGTGCTTGGTCCTCCTTTTTCTGTGGTCCATAATTATCTCCTTTGGCTTGATCACATTGAGTGAGAGGTTGTTGTCCTGGCACCACACGGCCAGGTCTCTGACCTCCTCCCTATAGGCTGTCTTGTCGTTGTCGGTGATCAGGCCTACCACTGTTATGTCATTGGCAAACTGAATGACGATGTTGGAGTCATACCTAGCCATGCAGTCATGAGTGAACAGGGAGTACAGGAGGGTACTGAGCACACACCCCTGATGGGCCCCCTTGTTGAGGATCAGCGTGGTGGATGTGTTGTTACCTACCCTTACCACCTGGGGGCGGCCCGTCAGGAAGTCCAGGATCCAGTTGCAGAGGGAGATGTTTAGTCCCAGTGTCCTTAGCTTAGTGATGAGCTTTGAGGGCGCTATGGTGTTGAACGCTGAGCTGTAGTCAATGAACAGCATTCTCACATAGGTGTTCCTTTTGTCCAGGTGGGAAAGGGCAGTTTGGGTGCTGATATTTGTCCTATTTCACACATTTGTAAGTGTGTTTTAATATACATGTGTGAATTGGAAATGTGTTTTTTGCATATCCCAACACTCCCTGAGACACCCTCGGAGAACGGGGTCACGGCCGGGGTCACGGCCAGGGTCTTCCATTATCAACGGCAGAAATTGAAATGGAAGAGCGTAGTTTCCAACTGAGCGTATGTCCATATTGGACAGGACTGTTTTAAAAACCTCTACTGTAAACAGAGAAGCTTCAGTATCCACCGTGGTAGCTACAGTATATGATTACAACGAATCGTACAGCGGGTCATTGCCTTGACATATCCCAGATCAAAAAGATTTATGAATAGAGAGACGTCACTGCTTATCTTGGGGGGAATCCAAGAGACTTCCTCAAAATCTGTATCCAATTAGTGTCACGGTACACTAAACTGAGTCAGACAACCTTTCCAATAAACGGTCACTTCACTTCAAGAGGGACGACAACTGATCCCTGTGGCTTCTGCTGGCTCGAGGAAGATACGTCACTGTCTCCGAATCCTGGAACGCCTCTCTTGGCATTCCTGACTTGATGGAGTGGAGTACGGAGAGTGAATAGGTGCTAGATATGCTTTGTGGATTTTGCTTATAGAGTCAGTCATAAAATAGGGTACTGGCCGGGTCAGGCCAGACTGAGTTGTGCTCCGTCACTGCGCAGAGATGGAGATAAGCGGTATCAACTCCCACCTCTATTTTCCCACAGACTGACAGACTTTATCCACGCTGACCCTCGACCTCTTTACCAGTAACCCGTCCCGCTGGAGTAATTTACATCCACTTATCGTTACAGCTGAGACAGAGAGGAAAAGGGGGAAAAATACCTGAAAACCACTGCAAACCATAGATGGACTGCATGTGAGAAATGTCTGATACTAGCTGTATATACAAGTCACTGAAACAGTAAGCAGGACTGGCCGATTCTATTGCCATGTATTGTTGAACGGCGAGGGAATGCCGAGGGTGATTATGTCCTGGTTATATGTGATTATGTTACCATGGCTGTGCCTGTTCCTCGTGGGAAGCAGGAACAATGCAGTGTGTTGTGTTTAAAGGGCCAGTCGGAGGATCTGTCACGAGTCACGGGCTGGCTGAAGCCGAGCAGAGTTTTCTGTTTAGGCTAGCCTTTTAGAGCCTTCCAGCACGATTCATGCTCCCTGCATTACTCTATACCAGGGATGTCAAACTTACGGCCCGTGGGGGGTCCAATCCAGCTCGTGGGTGGTTTGAGTTTTAAAAAAAAGTGTACAAAACATTAAGAACACCTGCTCTTTCTATGACGTAGACTGACCAGGTGATCCCAGGTGAAAGCTATGATCGTTATTAATGTCACTTGTTAATTCCACTACAGTGTAGATGACGGGTTAAAGAACGATTTTTAAGCCTTGAGACAATTGAGGCATAGATTGTGAATGTGTGCCATTCAGAGGGGTACATTTGCAAGGCGACAGAGTTAAGTGTCTTTGAATAAGATATGGTAGTAGGTGCCAGGCACACTGGCTTGTGTGAAGAACTGCAATGCTGCTGGGTTTCACCACCTAAAGGACATCCAGCCAACTGGACACAACTGTGAGGGGCAAGTAGAGTCCATGCCCTGACAATTTGAGGCTGTTCTGAGGGCAAAAGTGGAGGTGGGTGCAACTCTATATTTTGTATTTTATTTGATTTATTTCACCTTTATTTAACCAGGTAGGCAAGTTGAGAACAAGTTCTCATTTACAATTGCGACCTGGCCAAGATGAAGCAAAGCAGTTCGACACATACAACGACACAGAGTTACACATGGAGTAAAACAAACATACAGTCAATAATACAGTATAAACAAGTCTATATACGATGTGAGCAAATGAGGTGAGATAAGGGAGGTAAAGGCAAAAAAAGGCCAAGGTGGCAAAGTAAATACAATATAGCAAGTAAAACACTGGAATGGTAGATTTGCAGTGGATGAATGTGCAAAGTAGAAATAAAAATAATGAATAAATAATAAATAAATAATAAATCACACTCGTATACCACGCTCAAAGTCGCTTAGGTCACTGGTTTTGCCCATTCTAACATTCAATCAAACAGTAACTTAATGCCTCGATGCCTGTCTGCATGCTTTATATAGTACCTAATAAACGGTCCACTGAATCAGTTCCACCCAGGGAGAGGGCTGGAACCAGGGAGAGGTGCAGGGGGTTGAAGGGGTGGATGGTTCAGGGGCCGAGGGACAACCTGCCCATTTGATGCCCAACCCTACATGGGTACTGAGAGTGTGGAATGCATGAAGGAAGGAGCTGGAGCTCTGGAGATGGGGAAGAGACTTTGGCTGCAGTGGGACTCAGAGACCAGAGGGGTTGAGACTTGGGAGTTGAGGGGTAGGGTACAGCCCTGGAGACGAGGCCTTGTTGGGGCGATAAAATCAAATCAAGTCTAATTTTATTAGTCACATGCGCCGAATACAACAGGTATTACAGTGAAGTGCTTACTTGCGAGCCCCTAACCAACAGTGCAGTTTCAAAAAAATATGCATAAGAATAAGAGATAAAAGTAACAAGTAATTAAAGAGCAGCAGTAAAAAATAACAATATATACAGAGGGGGTGCCAGTACAGAGTCAATGGGCTGGGGCACCGGTTAGTTGAGGTAATATGTACATGTTGGTAGAGTTAATTAAAGTGACTATGCATAGATAACAAAAGAGAGTGAAAGTGGTGTGGAGATGGGGGGGGGGGGGGGGGGGGGGGGGGGGCAATGGAAATAGCCTAGGTAGCCATTTGACTAGATGTTCAGGAGTCGTATGGCTTGTGGGGGTAGAAGCTGTTTAGAAGCCTCTTGGACCTAGACTTGGCGCTCATAACTAGTTCTCTGAAGACGCTCAGAGCTGATAACTGAAAACTCACTCACAGAGTGCTGGAGATAGGCCACTGCCAGATTTCCCATTAGCTCAAGAAAGTACATGATTGGTGGCTGATAAATGGAGGAAAAAAGGAGAAAAGTGGGCCAGTCTATTCTTTGCTGGACCTTGACAAGCCATGGCTACCATTCACATTAACGAAGGCAGGCATGCAGTCTCTCCTTTAAGAGTTGCTATTGTAACCCGCTGTGCTGAAACAGGTAGGATAACATTACATGAGTAGAAACAGTTGTTGAATTGAATGGAATGAATAGGGGCATGGACAAAACACTTGTTCTCATCCCCTCACACACAAAGGCTGTTGTGCAACGGTTCTGTGTCTTTGAGACACTGCATCCAGGTAATGTTCATGCCTTTGAATAACAGTCTATATTCAGTATATACTGTAGCTGGACCTTCTCTGGGTTCCATTAGGAAACAATGTCCTGGGGTATATTCATTCCGCCGATTCTATTGCAAAATGTTTCTTAAACAGAAGCAAACGGAACGAAACAGGGAGGGACCTATCTGAATTTGTCCAATAGAAACTCTTGTTTTGATCTGTTCGCTTCCATTTGGTTCTTAAACGGTAGACGGTTTCCGTAGTGAATACACCCCATGTCATTATTGCGTATGGTCACAAACGGCTCCAAAATGAGTTACTGTGTCAAATTCTAAGAGGGGTGAGACGGTTACGGGAGCCAGCAGGAAGGAGTCGGAGAGGTGTCTAGCTAACTAGCTGATATTAAAATACACTCTGTTGGGCAAAACAATGATCTAATGTACAGTAAGTTAGCTTCCGGCGCCTTCTCTCATGCTAATGCTGCTTCATGCATTTAAAATGACGAAGTAGCTCCAACTGTGTTTGCATTTTCCAGTTTGTAACTTTCTTAGTACTTTTACAGCATACTAAACACACGGATGTTGACAGGAGAAAGAGACCCTTTTACCATGCTGTAGCTATGGTAACACTCCATCCAGCTCAATCCAGAACCCGTCATGTGGGTTGCTTGTTCTCTTGGTCTGCAGTCTCTATTCAGCTCGGCAGTCTAACACCTCTCCTCCTGCGTACTCTCCATGACACCAGAGTTCTGGAAGTTCTCACCAACATGTCAGTTTTGAAAAAACGTCTGACTTTGACTGTTGATTTGTATCCATGGTTCTTGCACTTTTCGGTTACTCTGTCTCTGTCACGGAGGTCACGGAGGTCACGGAGGTCAGTAACAGAACGGGTGAGAACGGTAGACGGAAATCAATAGACAAAGTCAGACTGTGTCAGAACCAACAGGTTGTGGCTGTACGGTGTAGTGGGTGGAGCCAGACTTCCATTGGGAAGATTGTGCCTGAGGCTACTGACCCGGGTCTGATTCAATAAGCCAGAGCTGGGTTATATTATACTCAGCTAAGAACCCTACAGGCCTCTCATTGATCCACCAGCAGCTATCAGTTACAACCCCAGCCACACACACACACACACATACACACACACACACACACGAGTTTAAAGCCAGAGCATGATTCCGCTCCTAATCAATTGACAGGACGCTCAGCATTGCCATCCACATGGTGGGAGCTAATGAACAGAGAGGAAAAGAGCATGGAGGTACACTTTGTTCTAATGAATTCAAAGTGGTTGCGGACAGGCATGGCTATAGGGGTTTATGCTGATACAGCATCCATATTACGAACTCGTTAGCGGAGGGAGTTTTGTCTGACCACTCTAACATCAGCTGATATATCACAGTGCTGTACAGAAACCCAGCCTAAAACCCCAAACAGCATGCAATGCAGGTGTAGAAGCACAGTGGCTAGAAAGTCCCTAGAAAGGCCAAAACCTAGGAAGAAACCTAGAGAGGAACCAGGATATGAGGGATGGCCAGTCCTCTTCTGGCTGTGCCGAGTGGAGATTATAACAGAACATGGCCAAGATACTCAAACGTTCATAAATGACCAGCATGGTCAAATAATAATAATCACTGTAGTTGTCGAGGGTGCAACAAGTCAGCACCTCGGGAGTAAATGACAGTTGGCTTTTCATAGCCAATCATTGAGAGTATCTCTACCACTCCTGCTGTCTCTAGAGAGTTGAAAACAGCAGGTCTGGGACAGGTAGCACGTCCGGTGAACAGGTCAGGGTTCCATAGCCGCAGGCAGAACCGTTGAAACTGGAGCAGCAGCACGGCCAGGTGGACTGGGGACAGCAAGGAGTCATCATGCCAGGTAGTCCTGAGGCATGGTCCTAGGGCTCAGGTCCTCCGAGAGAGAGAAGGAAAGAAAGAGAGAAAGAGAGAATTAGAGAGAGCATACTTAAATTCACACAGGACACCGGATAAGACAGGAGAAATACACCAGATATAACAGACTGACCCTAGCCCCCCGACACATAAACTACTGCAGCATAAATACTGGAGGCTGAGACAGGAGGGGTCAGGAGACACTGTGGCCCCATCCGACGATACCCCCGGACAGGGCCAAACAGGCAGGATATAACCCCACCCACTTTGCCAAAGCACAGCACCCGCACCACTAGAAGGATATCTTCAACCACCAACTTAATATCCTGAAGCAAAGGCCAAGTATAGCCCACAAAGATCTCCGCCACGGCACAACCCAAGGGGGGGCGCCAACCCAGACAGGAAGACCACGTCAGCGACTCAACCCACTCAAATGACGCACCCCTCCTAGGGACAGCATGGAAGAGCACCAGTAAGCCAGTGACTCAGCCCCTGTAATAGGGTTAGAGGCAGAGAATCCCAGTTGAGAGAGGGGAACCGGCCAAGCAGAGACAGCAAGGGCGGTTCTTGCCTTTCCGTTCACCTTCATACTCCTGGGCCAGACTACACTCAATCATATGACCTACTGAAGAGATGAGTCTTCAGGAAAGACTTAAAGGTTGAGACCGAGTCTGCGTCTCTCACATGGGTAGGCAGACCATTCCATAAAAATGGAGCTCTATAGGAGAAAGCCCTGCCTCTAGCTGATTGCTTAGAAATTCTAGGGACAATTAGGAGGCCTGCGTCTTGTGACCGTAGCGTACGTGTAGGTATGTACGGCAGGACCAAATTGGAAAGATAGGTAGGAGAAAGCCCATGTAACGCTTTGTAGGTTAGCAGTAAAACCTTGAAATCAGCCCTCGCCAGTGGAAGCCAGTGTAGGGAGGCTAGCACTGGAATAATTTGACAATTTTTTTGGGTTCTAGTCAGGATTCTAGAGGCCGTATTTAACACTAACTGGAATTTATTTAGTGCTTTATCCAGGTAGCCGGAAAGTAGAGCATTGCAGTAGTCTAACCTAGAAGTAACAAAAGCGTGGATTAATTTTTCTGCATTATTTTTGGACAGAAAGTTTCTGATTTTTGCGATGTTACGTAGATGGAAAAAAGCTGTCCTTGAAACAGTCTTGATATGTTCTTCAAAAGAGAGATCAGGATCCAGAGTAACGCCGAGGTCCTTCACAGTTTTATTTGAGACGACTGTACAACCATTAAGATTAATTGTCAGATTCAACAGAAGATCTCTTTGTTTCTTGGGACCTAGAACCAGCATCTATGTTTTGTCCGAGTTTAAAAGTAGAAAGTTTGCAGCCATCCACTTCCTTAAGTCTGAAACACAGGCTTCTAGCGAGGGCAATTTTGGAGCTTCACCATGTTTCATTGAAATGTACAGCTGTGTGTCATCTGCATAGCAGTGAAAGTTAATATTATGTTTTCGAATGACATCCCCAAGAGGTAAAATATGTAGTGAAAACAATAGGTGTCCTAAAACGGAACCATGAGGAACACCGAAATTTACAGTTGATTTGTCAGAGAACAAACCATTCCCAGAGACAAATTGATATCTTTCCAACAGATAAGATCTAAACCAGGCCAGAACTTGTCCGTGTAGACCAATTTGGGTTTCCAATATCTCCAAAAGAATGTGGTGATCGATGGTATCAAAAGCAGCACTAAGGTCTAGGAGCACGAGGACAGATGCAGAGCCTCGGTCTGACGCCATTAAAAGGTCATTTACCACCTTCACAAGTGCAGTTTCAGTGCTATGATGGGGTCTAAAACCAGACTGAAGCATTTCGTATACATTGTTTGTCTTTAGGAAGGCAGTGAGTTGCTGCGCAACAGCTTTTTCTTACATTTTTGAGAGGAATGGAAGATTCGATATAGGCTGATATTTTTTCATATTTTATGGGTTACGGTTTGGCTTTTTCAAGAGAGGCTTTATTACTGCAGCTTTTAGTGAGTTTGGTACACATCCGGTGGATAGAGAGCCGTTTATTATGTTCAACATAGGAGGGCCAAGCACAGGAAGCAGTTCTTTCAGTAGTTTAGTTGGAATAGGGTCCAGTATGCAGCTTGAAGGTTTAGAGGCCATTATTATTTTCATCATTGTGTCAAGAGATATAGTACTAAAACACTTGAGTGTCTCCCTTGATCCTAGGTCCTGGCAGAGTTGTGCAGACTCAGGACAACTGAGCTTTGGAGGAATACGCAGATTTAAAGAGGAGTCCGTAATTTGCTTTCTAATGATCATGATCTTTTCCTCAAAGAAGTTCATGAATTTATTACTGCTGAAGTGAAAGCCATCCTCACTTGGGGAATGCTGCTTTTTAGTTAGCTTTGCAACAGTATCAAAAAGACATTTCGGATTGTTCTTATTTTCCTCAATTAAGTTGGAAAAATAAGATGATCGAGCAGCAGTAAGGGCTCTTCCATACTGCACGGTACTGTCTTTCCAAGCTAGTCGGAAGACTTCCAGTTTGGTGTGGCGCCATTTCTGTTCCAATTTTTTGGAAGCTTGCTTCGGAGCTCTGGTATTTTCTGTATACCAGAGAGCTAGTTTCTTATGACAAAAGTTTTTAGGGGTGCAACTGCATCTAGGGTAATGCGCAATGTTAAATTGAGTTCCTCAGTTAGGTGGTTAACTGATTTTTGTCCTCTGACGTCCTTGGGTAGGCAGAGGGAGTCTGGAAAGGCATCAAGGAATCTTTGGGTTGTCTGAGAATTTATAGCACGACTTTTGATGCTCCTTGGTTGGGGTCTGATTAGATTATTTGTTGCGATTGCAAACGTAATAAAATGGTGGTCCGATGGTCCAGGATTATGAGGAAAAACATTAAGATCCACAACATTTATTCCACCAGACACTGCCGCAGAGTATGACTGTGGCAGTGAGTAGGTCCGGAGACATGTTGGACAAAACCCACTGAGTCGATGATGGCTCCGAAAGCCTTTTGGAAAGTCTTCCATGTGAATATTAAAGTCACCAAAAATGTGAATATTATCTGCTATGACAACAAGGTCTAATAGGAATTCAGGGAACTCAGTGAGGGACACTGTACATGGCCCAGGAGGCCTGTAAACAGTAGCTATACGTTGTTTGTTTTTGTTGTAAATTGAAATTTGCTATCGTAAATGTTAGCAACACCTCCGCCTTTGCGGGATACGCAGGGGATATGGTCACTAGTGTAACCAGGAGATGAGGCCTCATTTAACACAGTAAATTCATCAGGCTTAAGCCATGTTTCAGTCAGGCTGGTGATGTTGGTGATCTGTCATCCCTTAATTGATGTTTTCACTTGGAAATGTTTGCTTTCTAGAAGAGATATCAGCATGATATGTGTAGGCCAAAGTGATGATTACTGTTCTTTGTCAAAAGAATACCTACCACACTGTGAATTTGATCTGTCAAAACTGAGGCAAACCCCAGAGTACACTAGGAGGCCTCTGCATGTCTAGACTGAAACATGCTTGATATTTCCTACTGAACTTAGGGGCTTGTTACAGGTGCTCCTCCCTGGGAACACCAGTGACCTGGAATCTTCTCTTTTTCTTCCTACACAACCCGTCGAGCGAGCGAGAGAGAGAGCGAGAGAGAGAGCGAGAGAGAGAGCGAGAGAGAGAGAGAGAGAGATGGAGAGGGAGAATGAGAGAGGGAGAGGGAGGCTGAGAGAGGGAGAGGGAGAACGAGAGATGAAAGGGTGAGTGGAGTCAAGGTAAAAGTGTCCTTTGGTCACATTACCAGGACTCAAGGTCTCCCTGTTGGATGACTTCCTGTGTGTGTTGAGGGGTGAAGCCCCCTATGTTAAACTGTGAGGAGGCCTGCTCTAATCATGCTAGGGTCAGACAGTCAGTGGGACTACTGAGCCTCCCACCACAGGGATGAATGTCTCTATTGTTACAGCTGAGAGGTGTAGCCCTAACCCCCGGGTACTAACACCCCACAGGCCTTCTAAAACTCACCCCATTCCACCATTCAGATCTCAATTCAAAGGGCTTTATTGTCATGGGAAACATATGTTAACGTTGCCAAAGCAAGTGAAATAGATAATAAACAAAAGTGAAATAAACGCTAAAATGTACAGTAAACATTACACTCACAAAAGTTCCAAAAGAATAGAGACGTTTCAAAAGTCATATTATGTCTATATACAGTTTTGTAACAATGTGCAAATAGTTAAAGTACAAAAGGAAAATAAATAATTATCTCTCTCTCTCTCTAGTCTGTATCCTTATATCTCTCTCTCTTACTCTCTGTATCCTTCTCTCTCTCTCTCTCTCTCTATCTCTCTCTCTCTCTTCCTCTCTGTATCCTTCTCTCTCTCTCTCTCTCTCTCTTACTCTCTGTATCCTTCTCTCTCTCTCTCTCTATTCTGTATCCTTCTCTCTCTTTCCCTCTCTATCTTACTCTCTGTATCCTTCTCTCTCCCTCTCTCTTACTCTCTGTATCCTTCTCTCCCTCTCTCTCTCTCTCTCTCTCTCTCTCTTACTCTCTGTATCCTTCTCTCTCTCTCTCTCTATTCTGTATCCTTCTCTCTCTTTCCCTCTCTCTCTCTTACTCTCCGTATCCTTCTCTCTCCCTCTCTCTTACTCTCTGTATCCTTCTCTCTCTCTCTCTCTTACTCTCTGTATCCTTCTCTCTCTCTCTCTCTTACTCTCTGTATCCTTCTCTCTCTCGCTCTCTTACTATCTGTATCCTTCTTTCTCTCTCTTATACTCTGTATCCTTCTCTCTCTCTCTTACTATCTGTATCCTTCTCTCTCTCTCTCTCTTACTCTCTGTATCCTTCTTTCTCTCTCTTACTCTCTGTATCCTTCTTTGTCTCTCTTACTCTCTGTATCCTTCTCTCTCTCTCTCTTACACTCTGTATCCTTCTCTCTCTCTCTCCCTCTCTCTCTTACTATCTGTATCCTTCTCTCTCTCTCTACTCTGTATCCTTCTCTCTCTCTCTCTCTCTCTCTCTCTCTCTATTCTGTATCCTTCTCTCTCTCTCTCCCTCTCTCTCTTACTCTCTGTATCCTTCTCTCTCTCTCTCTACTCTGTATCATTCTCTCTCCCTCTCTCTCTCTCTCTCTATTCTGTATCCTTCTCTCTCTTTCTCCCTCTCTCTTACTCTCTGTATCCTTCTCTTTCTCTCTTACTCTCTGTATCCTTCTCTCTCTCTCTCTCTCTCTCTCTATTCTGTATCCTTCTCTCTCTTTCTCCCTCTCTCTTACCCTCTGTATCCTTCTCTTTCTCTCTTACTCTCTGTATCCTTCTCTCTCTTACACTCTGTATCCTTCTCTCTCTCTCTCTCTCTTACTCTCTGTATCCTTCTCTCTCTCTCTCTTACTATCTGTATCCTTCTTTCTCTCTCTTATAGTCTGTATCCTTCTCTCTCTCTCTCTTACTATCTGTATCCTTCTCTCTCTCTCTCTTACTCTCTGTATCCTTCTTTCTCTCTCTTACTCTCTGTATCCTTCTTTCTCTCTCTTACTCTCTGTATCCTTCTCTCTCTCTCTTACACTCTGTATCCTTCTCTCTCTCTCTCCCTCTCTCTCTTACTCTCTGTATCCTTCTTTCTCTCTCTACTCTGTATCCTTCTCTCTCTCTCTCTCTCTCTCTCTATTCTGTATCCTTCTCTCTCTCTCCCTCTCTCTCTTACTCTCTGTATCCTTCTCTCTCTCTCTCTCTACTCTGTATCTTTCTCTCTCTCTCTCTCTCTCTCTCTCTCTATTCTGTATCCTTCTCTCTCTTTCTCCCTCTCTCTTACTCTCTGTATCTTTCTCTTTCTCTCTTACTCTCTGTATCCTTCTCTCTCTCTCTCTCTCTATTCTGTATCCTTCTCTCTCTTTCTCCCTCTCTCTTACCCTCTGTATCCTTCTCTTTCTCTCTTACTCTCTGTATCCTTCTCTTTCTCTCTTACTCTCTGTATCCTTCTCTCTCTTACACTCTGTATCCTTCTCTATCTCTCTCTCTTACTCTCTGTATCCTTCTCTCTCTCTCTCTCTCTCTCTTACTCTCTGTATCCTTCTCTCTCTCTCTCTTACGCTCTGTATCCTTCTCTCTCTCTCTCTCTCTCTCTCTCTCTTACTCTCTGTATCCTTCTCTCTCTCTTACTCTCTGTATCCTTCTCTCTCTCTCTTACTCTCTGTATCCTTCTCTCTCTCTCTCTCTCTCTCTCTCTCTCTCTCTCTCTCTCTCCCTCTCTCTCTCTTACTCTCTGTATCCTTCTCTCTCTCTCTTACTCTCTGTATCCTTCTCTCTCTCTCTCTCTATTCTGTATCCTTCTCTCTCTCACTCTATTCTGTATCCTTCTCTCTCTTTCTCTCTCTCTCTTACTCTATGTATCCTTCTCTCTCTCTCTGTATCCTTCTCTCTCTCTCTCTCTCTCTCTCTCTCTTACTCTCTGTATCCTTCTATCTCTCTCTCTCTTACTCTATGTATCCTTCTCTCTCTCTCTCTTACTCTCTGTATCCTTCTCTCTCTCTCTTACTCTCTGTATCCTTCTCTCTCTCTCTCTTACCCTCTGTATCCTTATCTCTCTCTCTTACTCTGTATCCTTCTCTCTCTCTCTCTTACACTCTGTATCCTTCTCTCTCTCTCTCTCTTACCTTCTGTATCCTCCTCTCTCTCTCTCTCTTACACTCTGTGTCCTTCTCTCTCTCTCTCTCTCTCTCTCTTACTCTCTGTATCCTTCTCTCTCTCTCTTACCCTCTGTATCCTTCTCTCTCTCTCTCTTACTCTCTGTATCCTTCTCTCTCTCTCTCTCTTACACTCTGTATCCTTCTCTCTCTCTAACACTCTGTGTCCTTCTCTCTCTCTCTCTTACTCTCTGTATCCTTCTCTCTCTCTCTCTTACTATCTGTATCCTTCTCTCTCTCTCTCTTACCCTCTGTATCCTTCTCTCTCTCTTGAAAAATATATTATTTCATCCCTCACTCAACCTTCTCTCCTTCTCTCTTACACTCTTTGTCTTTCTCTCTTATGAAAATGTATTCTCACTCTCTCTCTCTCTGTCTGTATCTCCCTCTCTATACATCTCCCTGTCTGTATATCCCTGTCTATACATCTCCCTGTCTGTATCTCCCTCTCTATACATCTCCCTGTCTGTATCTCCCTCTCTATACATATCCCTGTCTGTATCTCTCTGTCTATATCTCCCTGTCTGTATCTCTCTGTCTATATCTCCCTGAATGCATCTCCCTCTCTATATATCTCCCTCTCTATACATCTCCCTGACTGTATCTCCCTCTCTATACATCTCCCTGTCTGTATCTCCCTCTCTATACATCTCCCTGTCTGTATCTCCCTCTCTATACATCTCTCTGTCTGTATCTCCCTGTCTATATCACCCTGTCTGTATCTCCCTCTCTATACATCTCCCTGTCTGTATCTCCCTCTCTATACATCTCCCTGTTTCAACCCCTCATGCAATGTGTTTCTCATGCATTCATTCAAATAAATGATTGAAAAATACAAAATACTGTAATTATCTTCCTATGGACTGGTTTCCTGCACCTCCCTCTCTGCACTTCAATGTTCTCTTCATGGCACTCTGGAGATGTGCTTAAAGTTTTCTGTATGTATGTGTATGAGCTGAAAAACCTATTTTTACTGCTTTTACAGGCTCGAAGAAGGTCATATGGAGAGGCAGTATGATCAGCAAACAAATGTTCTGACTGTAATAGGGTAGAACTGCAATCCACTGGCATGATGCATCAAGATATGATTTGTTATAAGTTATTACACAATGTTCCACATTCTGATTAAATGTGTCAGAGATGGACAAGGAAGTAAGTGGGACAAAGATCTTGCCACGTTGTTGCCTAATCTCTCACCTACTTTCTCTGCCTGGGTTAGTGCCCTACCCTCGTTATCAGCTGTCAATCATATTCTCAGTCTCCGCCCATGTCCTTGCCGAGCAACGGAGCCACTGGCCAAAAACCTCAAATAAATCAAACACCCCCTCTCCTTCCTACCAACAAAAGCATCATTATAAAAGATTGCGTCAAGCCCAAATGTGGAAGGGGAGAAATGAAAAGGGACACAAATGACAGAAAAATAAACAGACATCAATGGAGGAATTAAAAAAAATAATCTAACACAGTCCCCGAAGAAAGCTTGATCTTTCTGGGGACAATTTCTTTCGGTAACAGGGAGGGGTGATCGGGCCCTGGAGATTTCTCTCTCTTGCTTTCTCTCTCTCTATTTCTCTCTCTCCATCTCTCTTTTCCTCCCCCTAACCTCCTCTCTCCCAGTCTCTCTCTTCTTCCCCCTAACCTCCTCTCTCTATTTCTCTTTCTCCCTGTCTCTCTCTTCTTCCTCCTAACCTCCTCTCTCTTTTTCTCTTTCTCAGTCTCTCTTCTTCCCCTAACCTCCTCCTCTCTCTCTTTCTCTTTCTCCCTGTCTCTTTTCTTCCTCCTAACCTCCTCTCTCTATTTCTCTTTCAGTCTCTCTTCTTCCCCTAACCTCCTCCTCTCTCTATTTCTCAGTCTCTCTTCTTCCCTTAACCTCCTCCTCTCTATATTTCTCAGTCTCTCTTCTTCCCCTAACCTCCTCCTCTCTCTCTTTCTCTCCGTCTCTCTCTTCCACCAGACCTACTCCCTCACAGGCTACCATTTCTTCAAGAGGCTGCTGCTTGCCTTGCAGCAGAGTGAGCTGGAGCACTAACAGACGGCCAACATGGTGCAGTATGGGAGGTCTGCCACACACACACACACACACACACACACACACACACACACACACACACACACACACACACACACACACACACACACACACACACACACACACACACACACACACACACACACACACACACACACACAACCCACTGGGGGAGTTATTTACAGACCTTAGGAACCTTGATACAGGGACTTTAATTTGCACAATGTGGAAAACCCCGGTTTTAGTTGTTACTTTGTTTTTATAGCCAGAGGGAGGGCTTTTATTGAGATTGTGAAGGTGGACTGGTTGTGTGCTCTGTAATGATAAGGACCGTGGCAGTTAGGCTCTCACATAATAAACCCAGACTGTGTACACCTCCATTATAGTTGACATGAGTCAATAAACAGATACAAAAACAGTGTACAAGCAAATTAACTACCTTGCAAACTGACAGAAGAATGAAACCAACAAAATGAATGGAGTGTACACACTGAATTATATTAAATATTGTTATTATGGCCGTTTAACAATGCCACATTCCAGAACAAACCGTTTAGCCTAATTATAAAGTTTACCTAACACATCTGTTGTTGACCAAAAGTAATGCCAATGGGATTGAGCTAAGTCCTGCCAACTCACAAATCATCTAGCTGCAGACTTGTGGAGCAAGAACCAAAGGAGGGGGGGGAGTAAGAGACAGAGAGAAAAAGAGAGAGCGACAGCGCGAGAGAAAGAGGGAGAGAGAGAGATACGAACCAGAACTGCAGCCGTGGCTTGGCAGGACCTGCTGCTGGCATGGTGCACTGACTATCAGCGCTGACTGACCGACTTTGCTCATTATTGCCAGACTAGAGTGGAACAGACCAGCTGTGGGTAGCCTGTTTAACCATGACACCCCCAAGGGGAAAACCACTGTCTGACAAAATGTAAACAGCCCCTGTCAGGACTTTGCATATCTAGAGAGGATGGGCGATACATAGGTGAGTCTTTGAACAGAGGAACGCTGATAGAGCAGGAAACAGAGACCGAGAGATGAGAGGGATATAAAATTGATTATACAAAAGAGAGAGGATGAGAGACAGAGAGAGAGAGAGGATGAGAGAGAGAGAGGATGAGAGAGATAGAGAGGATGAGAGACAGAGAGAGGATGAGAGACAGAGAGAGGATGAGAGACAGTGAGAGGATGAGAGACAGAGAGAGAGAGAGAGAGAGGATGAGAGACAGAGAGAGAGAGAGAGAGAGAGAGGATAAGAGACAGAGAGAGAGAGGATGAGAGACAGAGAGAGATAGGATGAGAGACAGAGAGAGAGAGGATGAGAGACAGAGAGAGAGGATGAGAGACAGAGAGAGAGGATGAGAGACAGAGAGAGAGAGAGAGAGAGAGAGAGAGAGAGAGAGAGAGAGAGAGCTGGACTGTGGGCTACGCTTCTTAGCTGCTGGTTGTGTATTTGGTGTCAGCAGTGTGATTTAGTATTCTGTCAGTGTCTGAGGTGGGTAGCTGGAGCCTGACGGGCTAGTGGCTGAGGCTGAGGGAAAAGAGAGGGATTCATGAGATGGGCCGGTCGGTTGACTCACAACAAACACAGGAGCCCAAACACCCAGAGGGCCCACAGGGGCCCCAGCTGCCCATGGTGACTGGAGGTCTGGGGGTGTCTGGGAAGCAGACTGAGAGCTTGAGCTGGTGGTGATTTGATCTGGGTTAAAGTTAGGATCCGTATTGCTCCTATCTAACCCAATCTGAAATACTGAGTCCATAGAGTCAGGAAGCTGGGTGTGTGGGGGGGGGGGGGGGGGGAACACCTTCAGAGATAGATGGGGTCAGTCAAACGCTGCTGTTGATACTCCTGGGTCCATAGAGTTACTGGATAGGGCAGCTGAATCAAACTACTTCACTAGTATACACCCTTAACCACTGGTTGTTTTTAGCTACAGTGTGCGTTCTGTTCTATCTAACCAGCGTCAGGGTGATTACAACACAACAAATGCCAATGATTGATAGCGATCAAGGCAGTAAGCATAACAGGTACTGTATTGTTGGCAACAGTCTATGGAATATACTTGAAACATAGCAGAGAGGAAAATATCTGACACCTCAGAGAGGTGTTCTAGATGGTGATTGGTAGGCTACGTGACATTTCACCTCAGAGAGGTGTTCTAGATGGTGATTGGTAGGCTACGTGACATTTCACCTCAGAGAGGTGTTCTAGATGGTGATTGGTAGGCTACGTGACATTTCACCTCAGAGAGGTGTTCTAGATGGTGATTGGTAGGCTACGTGACATTTCACCTCAGAGAGGTGTTCTAGATGGTGATTGGTAGGCTACGTGACATTTCACCTCAGAGAGGTGTTCTAGATGGTGATTGGTAGGCTACGTGACATTTCACCTCAGAGAGGTGTTCTATATGGTGATTGGTAGGCTACGTGACATTTCACCTCAGAGAGGTGTTCTAGATGGTGATTGGTAGGCTACGTGACATTTCACCTCAGAGAGGTGTTCTAGATGATGATTGGTAGGCTACGTGACATTTCACCTCAGAGAGGTGTTCTAGATGGTGATTGGTAGGCTACGTGACATTTCACACATCTCTACTGGCCTGGGATTCATTCATCTGCTGGGGAGAAGGTAAAGACGGAGTAAATTAAGTTTGAGCCAAAGGTGAGAGACCACTTTGAAAGAAGCAGGTTTTGAAGAATCCTGCCAGGACCATGTTATTAAGGGGAACGGTATGGTATTGTTGCTTCATTACACAGTTTGTTGCTTCATTACAGAGGAAAAATAGTAATTACATGGATAATTAGGGATGTGAGTGCTAAATATTATAATGTAGCTTTACGGAGAGAACAGACGGACAGAACAGACCCAGAACCTAAGCAATTCACCACAATCCACCCTTTAACAGGAGTTATTTCTTCTACAGTCGAGACATCAACAGATGTTGACTGATGTTGTCCGTAGGAGGAATCGCACCACATCAAAGACCCTCTCATCACACACGCCACATCCACACCGCGAAGATAATCTAGTCCTATCCCTGCATTTCCACCAACATCAAAGGTTCTAGTATGTGTTGCGCCGGCAAGCATAAAATAGCAACGTTTTGGTTGGATTTTGACTGAACAGAATCGAATTGATCACAAGCGAGGTTTTCGCAGTAGACTGCTATAAGAGGACATTGCGTGCACAAAGGAGGACATTCCGTCTCCGCTCGAGAGCCACCTGCACGGATCAATGTGGGTGTTCCTGTTGGACTGTGTAACCTGCAGCTGATTCATGTCACGTAGAAACGCATTAAAGTGCGCCAGGCGTATGATCGTGCTCCTGCGATATCATAGACCTGTAAAAAGAGCATCTCCCAGCCCTGTGGGTCCCTCTGTCCCTGTAGACTCACCCAGTACGCCTGCAGTATATCCACAAAGCATCTTCCTTTGAATGGCAACTAAATCTGGGTCTGATAAGCAAGAACCTACGTTTCGAATGACAATTATGTCTAAATCGACTTAAGTGCCCGTGTTAGCGAATGACAATGAAATCAAAATTCAGTAGGTATTTCCGTGCAAGTGAGAATAGTTTTGTCGTCAAGACAGAATAATGGAGCTGCAGCCTATAGATTTGAGTTGACGTGCTATGCTATTGTGTGTTGTTTGCATTGTTGTGACAGCGTATTTACCCTGCGTTGTGCAATCACCTGTGCAAAGCATTTAAATGAGCTGGAAAAAAATCAGGTAGTATCGTCTAGCCATGCAATTATAGTCCTCCGGGAACAAAGACGACATGATTAATGCTTCCTCAGTAATGGATTATTCACCTGCAATTAGGATACACGTCACCACCACTACATATTTACATAAACATTGGCTGCTGCATGCAAGGCTAACTATCATAGGTCGTTTCAGGTAGCCAGTTGGCAAGGCTCCAACAGCGTTGTCTGACCAATGGAGTTAAATGTCCAGTGTTTTGGGGGCCCACCCATAGGAATCTGAACACTTTAACATGTATAAGGTTTACAGTAATGTACTGTTAAATCAAAGTTGATTTGGAATTGAAGGTAACATACTGTAACTTTTTTTTTTTAAATTTACAGCAACTTACAACTGTCTGCTGGTAAGTTACCGTAAAAACAACATAATTATTTTTACAGTGTAGGATAACAGGTTAATCTTGTGAAGCTGACATAACAGCCATTGCACCTTCACAATGGGGAGCCTTGACTATTGGGGCGACAAGCAGCCATTTCTCCAATCATTTTATTCAATAATTATATACTCTTTCAAACACACAAGTGTAAATACAGACACACAGATATCACAAGGAAACACACACACACATACACACACACAGAAAGAGAGAGACAGACACAGACACAGACAGAGAGAGAGAGAGAGAGAGAGAGAGAGAGAGAGAGAGAGAGAGAGAGAGAGAGAGCGAGAGACAGAGACAGAGACAGAGACAGAGACAGAGACAGAGACAGACAGACAGACAGACAGAGTCCTTGGGCACAAGCTCAACTAATCGACGTAGGTCAACAGTTCCTAAGAACAGCTCTTACTGACATGCTGTGTCTAAGACATGTTGATTTGACTGTAAAAGCTCTCAATAGAGGAAACATCTTAACATGAAGAGGGGCTGATTCCAGACACAGTAACATCCTCACTAGTCTGACATAATGTCAGGCAGTTAGAACGTGAGCCTACCTATTAACCGCTTATAGCAGTGTAATGATACAGATAAATATATAACAATGTGTTATCTCTTAATTACCACAGGAAGTGCACACAAAATACCCAAGTTAGGCCTCCCGGGTGGCGCAGTGGTTAAGGCCGCTGTACTGCAGCGCCAGCTGTGCCATCAGAGACTCTGGGTTCGCGCCCAGGCTCTGTCGTAACCGGCCGCGACCGGGAGGTCCGTGGGGCGACGCACAATTGGCCTAGCGTCGTCAGGGTTAGGGAGGGCTTGGCCGGTAGGGATGTCCTTGTCTCATCGCGCACCAGCGACTCCTGTGGCGGGCCGGGCGCAGTGCGCGCTAATCAAGGTTGCCAGGTGCACGGTGATTCCTCCGACACATTGGTGTGCGGCTGGCTTCCGGGTTGGATGCGTGCTGTGTTAAGCAGTGCGGCTTGGTTGGGTTGTGTATCGAAGGTTGAAAGTCACGCGTCCTCCGTCTCTCCCGAGCCCGTACAGGAGTTGTAGCGATGAGACAAGATAGTAGCTACTAAAACAATTGGATACCACGAAATTGGGGAGAAAAAGGGGTAAAAATAATAAAAAATAAATTTTAAAAATACCCAAGTTAGACAGGCCCACTGTGCTAAAATTGGACCAGTCCATCTGGCATTTGCCCGAAATGGCAGACGGCCAACCCATCCCTGCTGGGAGCCTGGTGAGCAGTTGATGTGGGGGGGGGGTTCAGTGACTTTCTCAAGGGCACAGTGACGGGCAATGGCATCTAGGAATTGATGCCAGCAAGCCTCCGATAAATGTTTATCTTCGTCTCATCCTGTCTCTACTCACCACTGCTGGGAAATGGCTCTCTTTGGTTTCTTCCGTTTTGGAGGCGTTTTCATTATTCACCGGAAACGCTAAAGTTTCTGCAAATTGTGTCTTTGTTTTGATGAAACGTGGCAATTGTTATATTTGTTCAGAATGTACTAGGGTTGAATATTTTCCCGTTATTTTACAAATGTCCCATCCCGAGAATAAATCCCTTTTCTCCCGGAAGTGTCATTCAAAGGCATTACAAAGCATATAAACACAGTATGTCTGGATTTGATTAGAGATTTGATCACCATGACAATTCTAACCTGATGCTAGCTGAGCCTGATTAGTCATTTTATGAGTTCTACATTAACAACATTTAATGAGCCCAAGCCCAAATGACTGTGCCATTATCCAATATTATATAGGCCATTGCACATTACGCACACCCGAAAACACATAAAAGCCCATAGATGTAGCTAGCTATAATGGATAAATATATCAAACTATCTCCAGGCTAATCTTTTTGAGTGTGAACTGTATTACTGTACAGTATTGTATTATACTGTATTATATGGAATTACGCACATCGTTCAAAACATGATAAAACAGAAGAGAACATGCGATTCTGGTGCATCACATTCAGCTTACAAAAGTACAAGTATAGGCTAGCGAATTTGATTTACATTTTGAAATATGATGGGGCCCATTTGTATAATTAGTAGGCTGACGCATATACACCTTTCATAATATTTTAGCCTGCCTGTTCTTTCTCTCTCATTCCTTCCTCGCATTCAGCAGTTAAATGAAATACATTTCGTTGTCCTTATCTGGATCATTCTAATTCTAATCATCATTCTAATCATCATATCTGCATCATTCTAATTCTAATCATCATTCTAATCATCATATCTGCATCATTCTAATTCTAATCATCATTCTAATCATCATATCTGCATCATTCTAATTCTAATCATCATTCTAATCATCATATCTGCATCATTCTAATTCTAATCATCATTCTAATCATCATATCTGCATCATTCTAATTCTAATCATCATTCTAATCATCATATCTGCATCATTCTAATTCTAATCATCATTCTAATCATCATATCTGCATCATTCTAATTCTAATCATCATTCTAATCATCATTTCTGCATCATTGTAATTACATTGGATAATACAGGACTAGAATTAGATTCAGAAGGCGTTCACTTCTCTTCACGAAGATTGAATGGTTATGGGTCTGAATAAATTACTGCTGAAGCCTAACGCCATCGTGAGTTTGCTCTTCTTTCAAACCACTGCTATATTTAACGTTCAGCAAAAAAGAGCATGCGTCCCTCTCCGAATAGCTATTCTAGTCTAGCTTTTCCTGCATGGGACTCCAACAGCTAAGGAGTTTTTTTAAGGAGATGCCAGTGGAGCACAGGTGCGTGTGTATTGCGCAAGAGCTATAAATTAGAAGCTTATTATGCATAACTCCTCATTAATTAGCTAAATATAAGGCTAATACTGCATTGAATGCATTACCTGAAAGAGGTAAGATGTACAGTATACGGTGCATTCGGTAAGTATTCAGAACCCTTGACTTTTTCCACATTTTGTTACGTTACAGCCTTATTCTAAAATGGATTAAATAAAACATTTTCCTTATCAATCTACACACAATACCCCATAATGATAAAGTGAAAACAGGCTTTAGAAATGTTGGCAAATTTACTACAAATAAAAAACTGAAATAACTTATTCACATAAGTATTCAGACCCTTTGCTATGAGATTCTAAATTGAGCTCAGGTGCATCCTGTTTCCATTGATCACCCTTGAGATGTTCCTACAACTTTATTGGAGTCCACCTGTGGTAAATTCAATTGATTGGACATGATTTGGAAAGGCACACACCTGTCTATATAAGGTCCCACAGTTGACAGTGCATGTCAGAGCGAAATCCAAGCCATAAGTTTGAAGGAATTTTCCGTAGAACTCCGAGACAGGATTGTGTCGAGGCACAGATCTGGGGAAGTGCACCAAAAAATGTCTGCCGCAATGAAGGTCCCCAAGAACACAGTGGCCTCCATCATTCTTAAATGGAAGAAGTGTGGAATCACCAAGACTCTTCCTAGAGCTGGCCACCCGGACAAACTGAGCAATCGGGGGAGAAGTGCCTTGGTCAGGTGACCAAGAACCCGATGGTCACTCTGATTAGAGTTCTAGAGTTCCTCTGTGGAGATGGGAAGGACAACCATCTATGCAGCACTCCATCAATCAGGCCATCATGGTAGAGTGGCAAGACGGAAGCCACTCATTAAAAGGCACATGACAGCCCACTTGGAGTTTGCCAAAAGGCACCTAAAGGACTCTCAGACCATGAGAAACAAGATTCTCTGCTCTGATGAAATCGAGATAGAAATCTTTGGCCTGAATGCCAAGCATCACGTCTGGAGGAAACCTGGCACCATCCCTACAGTGAAGCATAGTGGTGGCAGCATCATGCTGTGGGGATGTTTTTCAGCGGCAGGGACAGGGAGACTAGTCATGATCGAGGGAAAGATGAATGGAGCAAAGTACAGAGAGATCCTTGATGAAAACTTGCTCCAGAATGCTCAGGACCTCAGACTGGGGCAAAGGTTCACCTTCCAACAGGACAATGACCCTAAGCACACAGTCAAGACAATGCAGGCGTGGCTTAGGGACAAGTCTCTGAATGTCCTGGAGTGGACCAGCAGCGATGCTCCCCATCCAACCTGACAAAGTTAGAGAGGATCTGCAGAGAAAAATGGTACAAGTGTGATACTGGTGTGCCAAGCTTGTAGCATCAAAGCGTCATACCCAAGAAGACTCGAGGCTGTAATCGCGGGACAAAGGACTGAGTAATGGGTCTGAATATCTATGTAAATGTGATATTTCTGCTTTTCTATTTTTTTTATTAGCAAAAAGATCTACAAACCTGTTTTTGCTTTGTCCTTATGGGGTATTGTGTGTAGATTGATGAGTTTGGGAAAAAACAATTTTTTAATCAATTTTAGAATAAGGCTGTAATGTAGCAAAATGTGGAAAAAGTTTTGGCCAAATAACTTCATTGTTTTGCTCAACCTTTTTGTCAACAACCTCATGTTTATAATTTGTCTGATTTCTTTACATATATGACTCTCTCTTAACTGTTACCACAGCAACTAAATAGGCTGCCAGGGCACTCTGTCATAACAGTCTCCTTGAAGTGGATGCTGCACAGAGTACGGCCAGCGCAGGCAGGCAGGCAGGCAGGCAGGCAGGCAGGCAGGCAGGCAGGCAGGAAGGCAGGCAGACAGACAGACAGACAGACAGACAGACAGACAGACAGACAGACACTAAGGAAAACAATTCCCTAAAAGCAGGCATCCCTGACCTTTCTGACATGGACAAATCAGTTGGGATTGACATTTTGCCAGAAACCCACTTCTGAATAACAATCAGACAGATGTCCACCTGTTCACACTACAGGAATTCAGAATGTGTGAATACTTCATGGATGTTGGACACCCGAATCTGACCGATACTGTTTACGTGTTATGTATCCGTATCTATCTGGTGGTACCTGGTTGTTTACTGTACTGAGTGAGGACAGGAAGTGTAAACTTGTTCTCCTTGTTCTCCTCAGCCTGCAGGAGTGAGTTTTTGTGAAATAATGGCATCTTACGAACCCAGTAAGATGAAGACCCGACCTAGAAAATGAAGACCCATTTCTTTTCCATTTACAACAGAGAATAAAATTGACTATCATTACGACAAAATTGTTCTTGTACTGTTGTTGAGAACATTGCTGTTCGCAATTTGATTCTAAAGTAGCACAAACACACGCGTGTAGTGTGGCGCAACCACAAATCCCTCAGATTACATTGGAGAGGCATACAGCCAACCACAGAACACAACCACCACTCAGCCTAGCCATCGTACTGACAACCACTAATCACCACCATGAATCTCAGCCTCAAAACCCCCAAACCCTTGCAACTCACAGGATATAAGATATGAGTCTTCCAGGGCTTGTAAGGGATAACCGGCCAGGACGTACCCAGCTCAAGGAGAACGTTCTGGGGCAAGATCCAGGGCTCCCACACAGGGACCAGAGATGGATGTTAACCAAACATATCCCCCAGGGAGGTCAACTCAGTGTTTATTCTCAGACCTAGACCCTATTTTAACTCATTCAATCTGGAGTATTTCCCTTATTGAACCTACTTGGTTTCCTTTAAGTTGTTTATGGGAGGCATTTTTCTTCAGGCATGATGATGGACAGCTATGGCTATTTGACAGGATGTAATGACGGGAGCCATTTTGTCTCTGTCTCACAGTGACCTTCCCTTCATGCCTGTCTGTGTTTATAAGGCACCATGTCACCAACTATGGCTCTCCCCCTGTGTGCACAAGGAAGCAATTAGGCTAACTCATTGTGATTAAGTAATTGGTGAGAACAAGATTGGAATAATTTTCTCTCGTCAAAATCACAGACCGGGGAAAAAACACTCATCAACACATTCCCTTTCATCTTCCATTCTTTTTTTTTACGAACTTGAAGGCTGTTATATATTCCAATCCCATTATGTCTGCATGCTCAGGTATTAGAATGTATCTCACAGATTCATTTAAAACATGCAGGTTTCTTTGAGGGAGAAAAGCTCAATAAAGGATCTTTACAGAATGTTAAGTAGCTGTTGGAGAGAAAATAACTAATTGAATTTCTCTCTGGTTATTTTTCTAGCTGTTAAGACGTCGTCCAGGAATGCAGGCAATGCTCTTAGATCAGTGTCATAACATATACAGTCCATTGTCCCATGAATTCTCAATGCCTTCGACCTACGAAGAAAGTAAAGATCAGGACAGAGGACAGGGAATACTGGCACTCTATGGTACAAATTGATTCCAGAGGTTTTCTGACATGGACATGGCACTAGAATGAGGGATTGAGTGGTGTGTGTGTGTGTGTGTGTGTGTGTGTGTGTGTGTGTGTGTGTGTGTGTGTGTGTGTGTGTGTGTGTGTGTGTGTGTGTGTGTGTGTGTGTGTGTGTGTGTGTGTGTGTGTGTGTGTGTGTGTGTGTGTGTGTGTGGACTGTCCCCCACTGATCTCCCATTGGGTCATGATGTCCTGGCCCGAACCATTCTCACGCTCTGACTGAGCCTCCCCAAAATACAACAGGAAGTTAGTGGGTCAGACCGTGGAAAGAAGGCTCTGTCAACGGGAGGAGCAGGGGCCTGGTAGCCTACAGTGTGTGCGTGTGTGTGTGTGTGTAGTTCTTCTCACTGCGGGGTATTTTTAGAGTCCGTCAGGTTCCAGCTGAGTCTCATCACTACCAAGCAACAACACCCACCCTGACGACACAACCCAACCGTGACCACAGCTTTGACCCACCGAACCGTCGTTTGTCGTACCCTCTAGTAGTGTATAAATTGGGCCCGAAAAAAGGGTACTCCTTTCTCCCCAAGGGGCTACAGTACTCTGGGAGATCATTCAAAGCAACACTTAAACATTCGAAGAAAACCACATGAGGTCCCTGGAGTGAGGAACACAGCCATTGCTTCTCAAGCCACAGAACATATTCAATTAAACTGTCTAAATGTGTAATCACATCATCATTTACCCCCCCCCCCCCCCCCCCCCCCTCTGTGAAACATAAGTATGGTAAGACAGGTTGGCCTACAGGAGAAATCAAGGCCTACAGGAGTAGATAGATAAAGGAGTAGATAGAGGACAGGAAAGAGGTGAGTCATTCTCACATGGTTTTATAGACGGACCCCATGATCCATCTGCAGACGCAGAGTGCTTTCAGCATGTTGGTGTGATTAAAGAGAATAGCAGGGGCCTGTATTACACTCATCGTGGCCCCTGTCTGAGCTGTTAGTGTGAGAGAGGAGGTGTTCCGTATAACTCCCACTGTTAGGGGGAATTTAGACCGACCTCCAAAGGATGTCTTGAAGACCTTGAGTTAAGGGACAATTGGAGACGTGTTGCAAAAAACACTGCCGGAGACTGTTGGCGGATGAACTTCAATTTGACTTCTGCTGAGTTAGATATTTGAATTGAGTAGATGTGGTATTTCAATATAATTTTCAGTGAGAGGAGGGGGATTTGCCATGTTGGATATGAGCAATTTCAGTCCTCTAGTATACAGACATTTCAACAACAAAAAATGTCTGTGCAAAAAACACTCCAACAAAACCGTCACTGACAACAGTCTGAGAAAGTGATAGGCAACTAAAAAAAAAACTCACAATTTCTTACTGGGTCCCAAATATTGTATGACTTCCAGCCTAAACAAACGATTGATCATCCTGTTCCAAATAGGGGAGCGGATCCAAACTCACATCTCCCAGTCTGTCAGTAGTCCTTAAGGCTGCATGCCTTAAAAGGGAAAAAAACACCATATGACTAAAGAGTAGTATACAGGCAGGCCCCACTCCTCTCCAAGCCAATGTAAAATTGGACTATGACTCTCGCTGTCGCTGTCAGAGAATCTGTGGAATTTCTGTGTTCGTGTCAAGCCCGAAGAAGCGTAGGCGAAGAAGAGGACAAACAAACTAGAATAACACAAATAAGAAGCCAAATACCCTTGAGAGGATGAATGACTGTGGAACGCTGTGGACATCTCTCAGAGACATCTTCTTCTCCAGGAGGAGGGAGCAAAGGAAAGGGAAAGAGAAAAAAAGAGAGTGGGATTAGGAATGTACAGTACTGTTCCTCCTCCTAAGGGAGTGCCTACTTGCCCCAAAACAAATGAGAAAGGTGGTCAGAGAAAAAGAAAGCGAGAGAGAGAGAGAGAGAGAGAGAGAGAGAGAAAGAGTGTGAGAGAGAGAGAGAGGAAGGATGGATGGATGAATGGATGGATGGATGGATGGATGGATGGACTATCACCTTAAGGGACCCCCTTCTCGTCCCCATCCCACTCTCTGGGAGACTGTGACCAACAGAGGAATTTGGGGACAGTTAGTCACAGAGGTGATGTTTTATTGTTTGTGTGGACTCTATTAATAGATGATTATTCTAAGACCGAGTGGGAACATCTTGTACTCGTCACCGCAGGGGGCAGGCGGAAGAGTGGGAACGGACGATAACCAGAAGAGATCACATCACCGATCACAGCTTCTCTCCCCGGCCCAGTCGCTCTTATGTTTCTTACTTTCGTGTCACACCGTGATCTGTTTCACCTGTCTTTGTGCTTGTTCCCACCCCCCTCCAGGTTTCGCCCATTTTCCCCATTATCCCCCGTGTATTTATACCTGTGTTCTCTGTTTGTCTGTTGCCAGTTCGTTTTGAACTGTTTGTCACTATTTTGACTTTTCAGATTAAGGAGGAAAAGTGTCTCATTAGACTTTAGTTTTGCAATTATGCAGATCACATTCATAAGCAATTTGAGACAAACATTGGCAGTAGAATGGCCTTATTGAAGAGCTCAGTGACTTTCAAAGGATGCCACCTTTCCAACAAGTCAGTTCAATAAATTTCGGCCCTGCTAGAGCTGCCCGGGTCAACTGTAAGTGCGTCAACGTCAGCACATGAACTGTTCGTCTTTATGAAATGGGTTTCCATGGCCGAGCAGCCGCACACAAGCCTAAGCTCACCATGCGCAATGCCAAGTGATGGCTGGAGTGGTGTGAAGCTCGCCGCCAATGGATTGGAGTGGAAATGCGTTCTGTGGAGTGACGAATCACGCTTCACCATCTGGCAGTGTGACGGATTAATCTGGGTTAGGGTTTATGCCCCCCCCGACCCCTCTTTTATGCTGCTGCTACTCTCTGTTTATCATATATGCATAGTCACTTTAACTATACATTCATGTACATACTACCTCAATTGGCCCGACCAACCAGTGCTCCCGCACATTGGCTAACCGGGCTATCTGCATTGTGTCCCACCCCCCACCCACCAACTCCTCTTTTACGTTACTGCTACTCTCTGTTCATCATATATGCATAGTCACTTGAACCATATCTACATGTACATACTACCTCAATCAGCATGACTAACCGGTGTCTGTATGTAGCCTCACTACTTTTATAGCCACGCTACTGTATATAGACTTTTTACTGTTGTTTTATTTCTTAACCTACCTATTGTTCACCTAATACCTTTTTTGCACTATTGGTTAGTGTCATGCCCTGACCGTAGAGATCTTTTTATTCTCTGTTTGGTTGGTCAGGGTTTGACTCGGGTGGGAAACTCTATGTTCTTTGTTTCTATGTTTTAGTCGGGTATGGTTCTCAATCAGGGTCAGCTGTCTATCGTTGTCTCTGATTGGGAATCATACTTAGGCAGCCTGTTTTGCCACCTTAGTTTTGTGGGATGTTGTTTTTGTACAGCTCTGTGTCGCCTACCAAACTTTACGTTTGTTTTCCTTTTGTTGTTTATAGGTGTTCATTTTTAATAAAGATACAATGTACGCTTACCACGCTGCACCTTGGTCTGATCATTTCGACAAGCGTAACAGTTAGAGCCTGTAAGTAAGCATTTCACCTGTTGTATTCAGCACACGTGACAAATAAACCAAATGCATAGTGCCAACTGTAAAGTTTGGTGGTGGAGGAATAATGATTTGAGGCTGTTTTTAAGGGTTTGGGCTAGGCCCCTTAGTTCCAGTGATGGGAAATCGAAACGCTACATCATATAATGACATTCTAGACAATTCTTTGCTTCCAACTTTGTGGCAACAGTTTGAGGAAAGCCCTTTCCTGTTTCAGCATGACAATGCTCCCGTGCACAAAGCAAGGTCCATACAAAAATGGTTTGTTGAGAGCGGTGTGGAAGAACTTGACTGGTCTGCACAGAGCCCTGACCTAAACCCCATTGAACCCCTTTGGGATGGATTGGAACACCGACTGCGAGTCAGGCCTAATCGCCCAACATCAGTGCCCAACCTCACTAATGCTCTGGAGACTTTCAACTGTAGTATGTGCAGATTCCATCAACTCACTACTATCAACTCAGAGTATTCCCACGGTTCGACTGGTTTTGGAAACAGACCGGTCATGTTGATGGCAAACACAGCCTAAGTACTGGCATCATTTAACTAGAAAACTAAAAGCTTTTTCAAAACCACAACAAACAACCGACCTAAGTATTTTATCTTGGAGACATCTTAGTCAATGTCCTTTAGAGTGACCCATAAGGCAAATCTCTGTTCATTAGCCAGAGTCATTGTGACTTAAATGTCTCAGCTTGTGTAATCGTGATGACTCATTGAAATGTGGCGGGTTGAGAGAGAAACTGATCGGACCGACTCGTATCTCGGAGAGCCCAGCTAATGGATGCAGACGTGTCTATCGCCGTAACGAACCGCGGAAATAGCTGTTTGTAATACGGAACTGCTGTTGATGTGTTTACGTCAACATTTTACACATTGTACGCTATTACCGTTGTTGACTAAAAGTGACTTGTTTCAATAGGGGTGCCAATAAATCAAATCACGTGCCCTGAATACAACCTTAGTGAAATGCATATGGATAACCGGCATGCATATGGATGCTTCTATAAGATGGCCATCCCCCAAAATTGATTGCTTCATTCATCAGTTCTGTATATCATGTAAAATAATTCATGAGAAACCGGGTAATGAACCAAATTGGAGACACGGTCGGAAGACTTATGCCTCATTAAGGGAGAAACTCACACCATGGTCAATATGGCTCTTTAACGATGTAGAATTCATAGTGCAAACAGATCATTAATTAATGAGAGTCCACACGTCGTCTCATCGGATATCTGTTAGATGTCGTTCGCAAACAACCTTGACACACACACACACACACACACACACACACACACACACACTGATTAGGTTGCCATTGAAGTCCAATTACTTCATCAGAATGTATCCCTTTCCACTTACAGGCCCACTCTGTAGCCCTGCAGGCCCTTGACATTGGTATAATCACCTTATGTAAATCTTGCAAATGTTACGTAACCTACCTTCGTCATTACACTGAAGCAGTAGGGATATACAGTATATTTCTAATACATTGGTCTTCCATGCAATTGTATGGGTCCATAGGGTGCAGTGACTGTGTAGCACTGATTTATTGGGAAAGACTGCTAGGGAACTTTCCTCCCCAAAAGCCATTGAAAATCTCACTGAGAAAATACACCCTCACCGACATAGGCGTCAGGAACAACAACAGGGGAGGAATCTCAACGAACATCACCGAGCCATACAAGGAACCTAACACATTCCAATAGAGGCCAAATAAAGAGAGGGATTGAGAAATTTAGAAAACTCTTAGCCTAGGAAGTCTATAACCTGTAGAATGAGCAATCTATGCATGGCTCATTCCGGAATTCCCAGGTGTCCCGCTGCTGTCCGGTTAGCAGAGCCTGAGAATGGAAGATTAGTGGAAGAGGCCGGGACAGATGTGGGAAAAGTGAGAACAGGGGCTGCCTCAGGCCCCTTATCCAAACACTGGTTTAATGAGTTGACTAATGGTGGTAGTGGTGTGTGTATCGGGTGAGGTGGAAGGGAGGGGGTCCCTGGTACAGTTCTGTGTCAGTCGCTACACATTGTTGACCCTGTGAGGTTATCAGATCCTACACAAACACACAAGCTAGAAGCCTTTATGACCACAGGGTCTATGTGTCTGTCCAATGTGTGTGAGGGCATTCCAACAGGCAGAGCATCATGGGAGATTCTACTGTGTGTCTGTCGGAGCTCAGGGGAGAAAGTAGAGACAGGTCCTATAAGTCAAAGGTCACCAGATGACAAGGCTACTAGGATCTGGAATTTGTCCTCGTTAGGTCATGTGAGGAAACAGACATTTCTCATTCGAAATATGTCAAAATGTTGACATTTACCCAAAGTCATTATTCTGTACGTCACCCAAAATGACACCTTAGTGATATGTCTGTTACAAGAAAAGACTCATGGCCCTAGGAGTATAACAGTTTGTGCTCAGTGGGTCAGGCACATACACTTGAGGAAATGCAAATGCCATTAGGCAGGAAACATTTCCTCACTTTCTTCCAAACAATGTTAAAGTATCCTAGACTTAACTAGACTTAAGTAAACATAACTAGTTTATTTTAATCTCAACACACATAAGCCGAAGACTGAAACTATGTGGATAACTTACTATAGTTTTCACTGTTTGGTGGTCTCTGCGTTCTGAAGCTGGATTTCCCAAAGACATATACACACAGTGCCTTCGGAAAGTATTCAGACCCCTTGACTTTTTCCACATTTTGTTACATTACCGTCGCGTTACAATCCTTATTCTAGAATGGATTAAATAAAACATTTCTAAAAAACAGTTTTTGCTTTGTCATTATGGGGTACTGTGATGTCATTATGGGGTACTGTGATGTCATTATGGGGTACTGTGATGTCATTATGGGGTATTGTGTGTAGATTGATGGGAAAAAACGATTTAATCCATTTTATAATGAGGTTGTAACGTAACAAGATGTGGATGAAGTGATGGGGTCTGAAGACTTTCCGAAGGCCCTGTATTGAAGGATTTCTGTTGACGCATAAGGGTTGCGAAGCAAATCTATATCGAAAACTGTTTATTTAACTGTCAGGGAGTCATATTTTTGTAAAAATATTAAATCAACAATCAGGAAATTCCTATCAAATTCTCTGCAAATACAGTATCAGCATAAACAATGATTGTGAGAAATTTGAATAATGTTTAAATTGTTTGTGTAGTTGTGTGAAACATTAGTTGTAGACAGAAAAGGAGACATTGACAATCATACACTGAACAAAAAAACTGTATAAACTCAACATGTAAAGTGTTGGTCCCATGTGTCATGAGCAGAAATTAAATAGCCCCGAAATTTTCCATATGCACACAAAAGCATATTTCTCTAAAATGTTTGTGCACAAATGTATTTACATCACTCTTACTGAACATTTCTCCTTTGCCAAGATAATCCATCCACCTGACAGACGTGGCTTATCAACAAGCTGAATAAACAGCATGGTCATTACACAGGTGCACCTTGTGCTAGGGACAATAAAAGGTCATTCTAAAATGTGCAGTTTTGTCACACAACACAATACCATAGATGTGTTGCGCTGCTTGAGGCACATGGTGGTCACACTAGACCCTGACCGGTTTTCTGATCCACGCACTTAGCTTTTTTTTAAGGTATCTGTGACCAACAGTAAAGTGAAATCGATTTCCTTACATGAACTGTAACTCAGGCAAATCTTTGAAATTGTTGCCTGTTGCGTTAACATTTCTGTTCCGTATATTAGCCTCAGGTTAAACAGCACTTCAATTCAGTTTATCACCTGTGCCAACATATGATAGAATTCAGGGCCAGACTGGGACAAGAATTCGGGCCTGGCATTAGCCACATCACTGGATTTGCCAATGCATGACTGAAGATATTTTGATGTGCAACCTAATCCAATGACTGACATTCAATTTGAGTTGACAATTACATTATAATTGCAATATTTTACAGTAGAGGGGGGGGGGGGGGTTCAATAGAGATTAATTACATACATATTTATGTGCACTAACTAATATCATTGGCTAATTGATTTGGGGTCCAACACCTGAGGAAGTGGAAACTCAAAAAATAGACCGCTAACTATGAATATAATACCCACTGCTAGTAGCCATCAAATCAAATCAAATGTATTTATATAGCCCTTCTTACATCAGCTGATATATCAGGGTGCTGTACAGAAATCCAGCCAAAAACCCCAAACAGCAAGCAATGCAGGTGTAGAAGCACCATCTATTCATCAAACAGTAAATGTAATGTCCTAAAAGAAACCTAGCAGTTGTAGACTACCACCCATGAAAACTATAAGCCTATGCCCTCGCAATGGCTGGTGCATATCTCAAATTTATATTCTATCTTGGTTGTAGAATCGTTGCTATTGAGCTGAATATTGAATGTTAAGAAATAAAAATGATACATACAGAAAGCTTCGACGGGGACAAGAGGACAAAGCTTTCAAACCTGTGTTTTTCCCACAATTGCATTTTGAAATGTTATACGATCAGAAGACATTTTTCTCTGGAGAGCGTGGGGGCGGGGGGGGGAATAGTGGATCGCTCATCACAGCGAAACAGGCAGAGGGGCAGGGCAGACCATTTAATTACAGGAATTTTTGTGTGACAATGTAGAATGTTTCTATGTTTATAGTCACCGTAATCATTTTTTAAGATCTGTCTAAGGACAGAGCCGGAGCACGTCTCTGCTGATGTCGCGTTTGACTTCGAACATGAGTTTGCATGACCTCAGCTCAGCCTATCAGAAAACCGGGCCGGTCTATCTTGATAGGGGGGGCCAGCCGTTGTCCACTATATAACTAATAAATTGCGCAAATACCTTAAAAAAATATGTCTTAACAGGCTCATGGGCTGCTGGCCATGTTAACTTTTTCGAGAAAAAAAATATTTTTGGGTGTGTGTGTCAATTTCGACCAGCCCAGCCAACTAAAAAATGGTTCAGCCTATCTGGCATTTGCCAGAATTGCCAGATGGTAGTTCTGCACTATTAGGACACACCTGCAGTCTACTAAATCAATATTATCCATGTAATGCTAAGTTTCCAACATGGATGAGTCACATACGAAAACTTTGCTGGTGTTCCGTTACTATCACCTATATGACAAAATTAAATATAATTAAATATAAAAAACTGAAATACCTTATTTACATAAGTATTCAGACCCTTTGCTATGAGATTTGAAATTAAGCTCAGGAGCATCCTGCTTTCATTGATCATCATTGAGATGTTTCTACAACTTGACTGGAGTCCACCTGTGGTAAATTCAATTGATTGGACATGATTTGGAAAGGCACACACCTATCTATATAAGGTTCCACAGCTGACAGTGCATGACAGAGCAAAAACAAAGTGCTTCAACAAAGGATTGATTAAAGGGTCTGAATACCTATGTTAAAACCTATTTTTGCTTTGTCATTATGGGGTATTGTGATATCATTATGGGGAATTGTGATATCATTATGGGGTATTGTGATATCATTATGGGGTATTGTGATATCATTATGGGGTATTGTGATGTCATTATGGGGTATTGTGATGTCATTATGGGGTATTGTGATGTCATTATGGGGTATTGTGATGTCATTATGGGGTATTGTGATATCATTATGGGGTATTGTGATATCATTATGGGGTATTGTGATATCATTATGGGGTATTGTGATATCATTATGGGGTATTGTGATATCATTATGGGGTATTGTGATGTCATTATGGGGTATTGTGATGTCATTATGGGGTATTGTGATATCATTATGGGGTATTGTGATATCATTATGGGGTATTGTGATATCATTATGGGGTATTGTGATATCATTATGGGGTATTGTGATATCATTATGGGGTATTGTGATATCATTATGGGGTATTGTGATATCATTATGGGGTATTGTGATGTCATTATGGGGTATTGTGATGTCATTATGGGGTATTGTGATGTCATTATGGGGTATTGTGATGTCATTATGGGGTATTGTGATATCATTATGGGGTATTGTGTGTAGATTGAGGGGGGAAAACAGTATTTCTCCATTTTATAATAAGGCTGTAACGTAAAAAAATGTGGATAAGGGTCAAAGGGTCTGAATACTTTCTGAATGCACTGTATAGTACCTTATAATGTTACCTTCACATAATGCATAGGGAGGTCCGTGTTACATGCCCCTGCCTATTACCATAGCTACGGCGAGGTCATCATTTCAGTTTAGCACAACCTCAGAGGCAGTAAAGCTCATGTCCCCGTTCCTTAGCAGGTGAGAACAATGTCAATGATAAAACCATAATACCAACATCTAATGTCTGTCCTTCAAAAGGCGGATGCTATAGTGATTTCCTGTCACGCGCTGGTATGTGCCCTTTCAAATCAAATCAAATCACATTTTATTTGTCACATACACATGGTTAGCAGATGTTAATGCGAGTGTAGCGAAATGCTTGTGCTTCTAGTTCCGACAATGCAGTAATAACCAACAAGTAATCTAGCTAACAATTCCAAAACTACTATCTTATAGACACAAGTGTAAGGGGATAAAGAATATGTACATAAAGATATATGAATGAGTGATGGTACAGAGCGGCATAGGCAAGATACAGTAGATGGTATTGAGTGCAGTATATACATGTGAGATGAGTATGTAAACAAAGTGGCATAGTTAAAGTGGCTAGTGATACATGTATTACATAAAGATGCAGTAGATTATATAGAGTACAGTATATACATATACATATGAGATGAATAATGTAGGGAATGTAAACATTATATTAGGTGGCATTGTTTAAAGTGGCTAGTGATATATTTTACATCATTTCCCATCAATTCCCATTATTAAAGTGGCTGGAGTTGAGTCAGTGTGTTGGCCTTGAGATAGAAGCTGTTTTTCTGTCTCTCGGCCCCAGCTTTGATGCACCTGTACTAACCTCGCCTTCTGGATGATAGCGGGGTGAACAGGCAGTGGCTCGGGTGGTTGTTGTCCTTGATGAGCTTTATGGCCTTCCTGTGACATCAGGTGGTGTAGGTGTCCTGGAGGGCAGGTAGTTTGCCCCCAGTGATGCGTTGTGCAGACCTCACTACCCTCTGGAGAGCCTTACGGTTGTGGGCGGAGCAGTTTCCGTACCAGGCGGTGATACAGCCTGACAGGATGCTCTCGATTGTGCATCTGTAGAAGTTTGTGAGTGCTTTTGGTGACAAGTCGAATTTCTTCAGCCTCCTGACGTTGAAGAGGCGCTGCTGCGCCTTCTTCACGATGCTGTCTGTGTGGGTGGACCAATTCAGTTTGTCTGAGATGTGTACGCCGAGGAACTTAAAACTTACTACCCTCTCCACTACTGTTCCATCGATGTGGATAGGGGGGTGTTCCCTCTGCTGTTTCCTGAAGTCCACAATCATCTCCTTAGTTTTGTTGACGTTGAGTGTGAGGTTATTCTCCTGACACCACACTCCGAGGGCCCTCACCTCCTCCCTGTAGGCGGTCTCGTCGTTGTTGGTAATCAAGCCTACCACTGTTGTGTCGTCCGCAAACTTGATGATTGAGTTGGAGGCGTGCGTGGCCACGCAGTCGTGGGTGAACAGGGAGTACAGGAGGGGGCTCAGAATGCACCCTTGTGGGGCCCCAGTGTTGAGGATCAGCGGGGTGGAGATGTTGTTGCCTACCCTCACCACCTGGGGGCGGTCCGTCAGGAAGTCCAGTACCCAGTTGCACAGGGCGGGGTCCTTCAAAGGGAAGGTGGGGATTTGTTTCACTCCATCTCATCTGAGCTTCCAGCAGAGATGGAGTGACGACTATCACAGGCTATCACACCTAGTGGTCTGTCACACACACGGACGCACACACACACACACACACAACCAGCACCATCCCAAAGACCTAATCTAGTCCAGATGTTGACCCCCAGTGACCCTTTTCCTATACCCTCCTCCCCACTCCAGGCACCCTAAGCTCGGGTCAGGGGAAAAAGAATGTCACGTAGGAGTGGTAGGACACCTCCAAGTGTTACATTCCTCATCCTATGGGGCCCCGACTGGGGGGGGGGAGAAGAGGGGGGTTGAGAGGGAGGAGAGGAGAAGAGAGGAAGAGCTGCTGTGTTCACTAAGAGTTTGACCCAGATGTCTCTGATTGCTATAAGAAGAAGAAACTGCACAGTCACAAGGGGCCTTTTGTATTGGAATGGAAGGGCAATACCTCAGCCGTGTTGCAGACTTCTCTATAAGACAGTGCCTTGGCTATGGTCATAGGAGGAAAGGGGGAAATGCTTTAGCCGATGTAGCCAAAACCCATATTGACAAGACTGCGGGCTGTCTTGGTATGAATACAAAATATCTCTAGCTGAAGTTGACAGGGGTAGGCTGTTACTAGAGATATGGCATGGCCGACACACACTTACACAGACGTGCTTGGTAGTGATGGAGACCTGGACGAGACTCAGCTGGAACCTGATGGACTCTGAAGAGAGAGAAGAAGAACCACACACACACACACACACACACACACACACACACACACACACACACACACACACACACACACACACACACACACACACACACACACACACACACACACACACACACACACACACACACACACACACGCAGTGTTATCAACACTGACAGGTCAACATCACAGTGTTCCATAACGAGGGGGTCCTGTGAATCTTATGACAAGCTGTTACGCTCTACAAAAGCCATGAAGCACTGATATGAGAAGAGTTAAGTGGCTACATGAGAGATGAGATCAGAAGGGTTACAGCATGTGTACCAGGGGGGTTTCAACATGTGTACCAGGGGGGTTTCAACATGTGACCAGGGGGGTTACAACATGTGTACCAGGGGGGTTACAACATGTGTACCAGGGGGGTTTCAACATGTGTACCAGGGGGGTTTCAACATGTGTACCAGGGGGGTTTCAACATGTGACCAGGGGGGTTACAACATGTGTACCAGGGGGGTTACAACAAGTGTACCAGGGGGGTTTCAACATGTGTACCAGGGGGGTTTCAACATGTGTACCAGGGGGGTTACAACATGTGTACCAGGGGGGTTACAACATGTGTACCAGGGGGGTTTCAACATGTGTACCAGGGGGGTTTCAACATGTGACCAGGGGGGTTACAACATGTGTACCAGGGGGGTTTCAACATGTGTACCAGGGGGGTTACAACATGTGTACCAGGGGGGTTACAACATGTGTACCAGGGGGGTTACAACATGTGTATCAGGGGTTACAACGTGTACGAGGGGGTTTACAACAAGTGTACCAGGGGGTTACAACATGTGTACCAGGGGGGTTAAAACATGTGTACCAGGGGGGTTACAACATGTGTATCAGGGGGGTTAAAACATGTGTACCAGGGGGGTTAAAACATGTGTACCAGGGGGGTTAAAACATGTGTACCAGGGGGGTTACAACATGTGTATCAGGGGTTACAACGTGTACGAGGGGGTTTACAACAAGTGTACCAGGGGGGTTTCAACATGTGTACCAGGGGGGTTTCAACATGTGTACCAGGGGGGTTTCAACATGTGTACCAGGGGGTTACAACATGTGTACCAGGGGGGTTTCAACATTTGTACCAGGGGGTTACAACATGTGTACCAGGGGGTTAAAACATGTGTACCAGGGGGGTTTCAACATGTGTATCAGGGGTTACAACGTGTACGAGGGGGTTACAACATGTGTACCAGGGGGGTTACAACATGTGTACCAGGGGGGTTTCAACATGTGTACCAGGGAGGTTACAACATGTGTACCAGGGGGGTTTCAACATGTGTACCAGGGGGGTTTCAACATGTGTACCAGGGGGGTTACAACATGTGTACCAGGGGGGTTTCAACATGTGTACCAGGGGGGTTTACAACATGTGTACCAGGGGGTTACAACATGTGTACCAGGGGGGTTCAACATGTGTACCAGGGGGGTTTCAGCATGTGTACCAGGGGGGTTACAATATGTGTACCAGGGGGGTCTCAACATGTGTACCAGGGGGGTTACAACGTGTACGAGGGGGTTACAACATGTGTACCAGGGGTGTTTCAACATGTGTACCAGGGGGGTTACAATATGTGTACCAGGGGGGTTTCAACATGTGTACCAGGGGGGTTTCAACATGTGTACCAGGGGGTTACAACATGTGTACCAGGAGGTTACAACATGTGTACCAGGGGAGTTACAACATGTGTAACAGGGGGGTTTCAACATGTGTACCAGGGGGGTTACAACATGTGTACCAGGGGGTTTTCAACATGTGTAGCAGGTGGGTTACAACATGTGTACCAGGGGGGTTACAACATGTGTACCAGGGGGGTTACAACATGTGTACCAGGGGGGTTTCAACATGTGTACCAGGGGGGTCTCAACATGTGTACCAGGGGGGTTACAACATGTGTACCAGGGGGGTTACAACATGTGTACCAGGGGGGTTTCAACATGTGTACCAGGGGGGTTACAGCATGTGTACCAGGGGGGTTTCAACATGTATACCAGGGGGTTTACAACATGTGTACCAGGGGGTTACAACATGTGTACCAGGGGGGTTTCAACATGTGTACCAGGGGGGTTTCAACATGTGTACCAGGGGGGTTACAATATGTGTCCCAGTGGGGTTTCAACATGTGTACCAGGGGGGTTTCAACATGTTTACCAGGGGGGTTACAACATGTGTACCAGGGGGGTTTCAACATGTGTACCAGGGGGTTTACAACATGTTAACCAGGGGGTTACAACATGTGTACCAGGGGGGTTTCAACATGTGTACCAGGGGGGTTACAACAAGTGTACCAGGGGGGTTTCCACATGTGTACCAGGGGGGTTACAACATGTGTAGCAGGGGGGTTACAACATGTGTACCAGGGGGGTTACAACATGTGTACCAGGGGGGTTTCCACATGTGTACCAGGGGGGTTACAACATGTGTACCAGGGGGGTTACAACATGTGTACCAGGGGGGTTACAACATGTGTACCAGGGGGGTTACAACATGTGTACCAGGGGGGTTTCAACATGTGTACCAGGGGGTTACAACATGTGTATCAGGGGGTTACAACATGTGTACCAGGGGGGTTACAACATGTGCATCACACAGGATTGTCATTTCTGGGAGCTGAACCGGGGTAAGTATTAGAGCCAGAAAAACGACAATATAGAAATGTGTGTTGAATTGGAGAAGATATTTCCTGGTGAGCTCAGTAAAAAGTTACAATGGAAGAAGCTGTCCATTTAGATTACAGAGACGAGCATAACAGTAAGGCTGCAGAGAGCATTATCAAGTGTTTGTGTTCAGTTTTTCAGTTTATTTTCACAATAATTCTTAACATTCTAACTAATTGTGCCCTAGGAAACGGAGAGAGAGAGATATGAGAGATTTTCTGAGCTTCGGAGGCCAGATGAATGCGAACACTTACTGCCTGGATGATGCACCTCCCATATGAAATATTGGCTGTGACTGCAATGGCAGACACACACACACACACACACACACACACACACACACACACACACACACACACACACACACACACACACACACACACACACACACACACACACACACACACACACACACACACACACACACACACACACTTTCTCTCCCCTTCTGATAGATGTCCTGAGACAGAAGCGTTTGGCTTTCTTGCAAAGATAAATGATCAACTAAAGTTAAACTCTCTCTGGCTGATGGGTAGATATTGAGATGCTCAAATCACTCTCCTCTGCGATGGATTCGGAAATTGTGTAAAAAATACTTCTAAGACCAAGAGAATCAGGGTGTCAGGGAGAGACACAGAGAAACAGAGCTCCTGTCTATCATCCCTAAGGCAGGACACTATCTTGGAAAAACTACACAACCTATACAGCATACCGTACATAATCAGAAATGAGATCATTAGGACATTTAAAAAGTGCATTTTCCCCAGGCAGTTCACAAGGTCAGGTACAACTCCTGAGAATAATTATTCCTCATTAAACAACAAAAAAAAAGCCTGGCTTGTCTGTCATTTAACTCCCATGTCAGCAAGGACTGTCTAGACCGACCTATAGCGTGAGGGAGAGATTCCATCACCACAGAAGCTCCATTCTCCTATCTAAATGAATGTACTGGTATGTATAGTAAATGTACTGGTATGTATAGTGAATGTACTGGTATGTATAGTGAATGTACTGGTATGTATAGTAAATGTACTGCTATGTATAGTGAATGTACTGGTATGTATAGTGAATGTGCTAGAATGTATCGTAAATGTACTGCTATGTATAGTGAATGTGCTAGAATGTATCGTAAATGTACTGCTATGTATAGTGAATGTGCTAGAATGTATCGTAAATGTACTGCTGTGTATAGTGAATGTGCTAGAATGTATTGTAAATGTACTGCTATGTATAGTAAATGTACTAGTATGTATAGTGAATGTGCTAGAATGTATCGTAAATGTACTGCTATGTATAGTGAATGTGCTAGAATGTATCGTAAATGTACTGCTATGTATAGTGAATGTGCTAGAATGTATCGTAAATGTACTGGTATGTATAGTGAATGTACTGGTATGTATAGTGAATGTACTGGTATGTAAAGTAAATGTACTGGTATGTATAGTAAATGTACTGGCATGTATAGTTAATGTACTGGTACGTATAGTGAATGTATAGACCCCATAGGACAGTACTCTCCTGTAACTAAAGGCTGTGTTCAGAGTTTGTCCACTCAGCCCTGGTCGCTTACAGAAGGAGGAAATTATAAAAACAGCACAATGCCCCAGGAACAAGACAGGCCGGATGGATAAACCTTCCCCTTAAGAGCCGGCAGGTCACATATCAACCAATTCCCAGTTGTATCGGACCAGTTTTAGCTGGGACACCTGAAATGCAGGAGGACCGTAAAGGGACAGCTCAAAGAAGAGGTATGGTCGACCGTGTGGTGAACGCATTACGCTCTGAAACACTGAGAAAGTTAGGAAGAGTGCCACATGAATGAAAGTGATGAAAGATTTACTGTGACGACAGTCTCTCGAATCACCCACTTCCCAATACAAAACCATGATTTGATTGGACAGGAGTGGTGAAGCAGAATCTATCTAGTAGTTGTATGGTAGGAATGAATCGGGTCAAATGGAGCAGGATCAGGCATGTTGTGTAGAGGGTTTGGGTTTTAAATGTGGAAGACACATTTCAGTTGAATACATTCAGTTGGACAACTGACTAGGTATCCCCCTTTCCCTTTTAATAGAACCCAGAGGTAAGCTACTATATGGCCTTTATGTAAATGTGAATCTAGCATGGATTTATTACTTCGGTTGAAAAGCCATACAGCGTCATTTGGAGTGTGCACAATTAATTCATTTGTAGTGCAGTGCCCATGTTAGGGGATGTTGTCAATGGGGAAAACCTTTCTTATCAGCACAAGAGGAAGATGGACGATGCAACGTATAGCAACTATGACTGAAAAAAATGACACACTGCATTCCCAGTTAATGGCAGACCTTAACCTTTAGACAGTATACCATTACATAGACCATCTGCCTCTCTAGTCTGGAACATAGACCATCTGCCTCTCTAGTCTGGAACATAGACCATCTGCCTCTCTAGTCTGGAACATTGACCATCTGCCTCTCTAGTCTGGAACATAGACCATCTGCCTCTCTAGTCTGGAACATAGACCATCTGCCTCTCTAGTCTGGAACATAGACCGTCTGCCTCTCTAGTCTGGAACATAGACCATCTGCCTCTCTAGTCTGGAACATAGACCATCTGCCTCTCTAGTCTGGAACATAGACCATCTGCCTCTCTAGTCTGGAACATAGACCATCTGCCTCTCTAGTCTGGAACATAGACCATCTGCCTCTCTAGTCTGGAACATAGACCATCTGCCTCTCTAGTCTGGAACATAGACCAGCTGCCTCTCTAGTCTGGAACATAGACCGTCTGCCTCTCTAGTCTGGAACATAAACCATCTGCCTCTCTAGTCTGGAACATAGACCATCTGCCTCTCTAGTCTGGAACATAGACCATCTGCCTCTCTAGTCTGGAACATAGACCATCTGCCTCTCTAGTCTGGAACATAGACCATTTGCCTCTCTAGTCTGGAACATAGACCATCTGCCTCTCTAGTCTGGAACATAGACCGTCTGCCTCTCTAGTCTGGAACATAGACCGTCTGCCTCTCTAGTCTTGATGATTGTCCTCTGTAAAGCGGCCTTTTCCCAGGCGCTCTCAGGGCCTCCCGAGAATTACTGAAATTAGACTTTCAAAGAGGCTGCCCACCACCGCATTCCGTTCTCCTCACTCCCCCGGCGACCTGTGCCACGGCAACGCCTCCCGACAACCATAACAACAGGAAGCTGGGAGTCATGCGTTTGTAATGGCTGAAGGACAACCTCGAAAAGAGGACCAAGAACGGACAGTAGGCCGGGTTAGAGGGTCATTTTACTGAATAGGCTGCATAGCTTCCCTTCAAATTGAATTAGGAAGAACGCCTACACCCACCTCAGAGACCCAGGCACTCAGTGAGCCCAAACATCGGTCTTTGTTTCCCCTCTCTGGTTGCCATGTATTGGGCCTGTCCATTAGGATGACAGCTGGGGGATCACATTCTGCAAAACACTTTGTTTCGTAATCCCATTTCTCGATCACCTAAGGCTCTCAAACTCAACTCTGGACCTTGAAGCCAGTTCCACAGCATTTTTTCATTGTTCCCATCTAATCAGGGACTCATTTAAACCTGGGACACCAGGTGTGTGCAATTCATCATCAGGTAGAACAGAAAACCAGCAAACTCCAGACCTCTTAGGGAAAGATTTGCTTACCCCTTACTTAGGATAGCGACGTTCCCAGTTTTCTATACTTTTCCTGTTTTTGCTGCACTAATGTAATTCCAAACCCCTCTATGTAGGCGTGCACGTCTGCGTGAAGAAAAAAAAACCCAGATGGCTTTCAAACAAAAAAACGTCTGCCAAACAAAAATAGACAAAGCAGTGGCACGTCTGAATCCACATATATGCCCAACCATACACTTTCCATGGGTTTTTAAAGATGTAAGGATTTATTTAAGACTCTCACTAGAAGAGTGAAACCCCCCTCTGGGTGCTTTAACTTCCCCTCAGCTCTGGTAGGGGACCAAAGCCCTAAACCAAGCAGGAAGACATTCCTTCTGCATATCTTTCACCCAGGGAGAGAGCGCCAGGCGTTCAGTAAGAAACATAGAGAGGCCCTGTGAAGCCCCCGTAATGAAAAGACTGACCTGACCCTATCCTGTCCAGGGTGAGAGGTGAGCAGACTGGCATGGGGCAAACACACACACATGCACGTGCCTGCACAAACACACGCATACACACACATGCAAACACATACACACTGAGGGAAGGCCTATACACACATACACATGTTCACACACATATATAGACACACACACACACACACACACCTACTACTCCCTTCTCTCTGTCTCTCTCTTTTCTAAACAAACACACTTCACACGTCTGGGCTCTGAGCTGACAGCCGTCTCCCACCGCGTGGCTCACAGGGGCAGGAAATATCTGCCTTCACGCCTGTATGGATGAATAGGCCTTTATCAGTCTATCAGTCCTCTCTGGTATGTGATCATAAAGAGACAGAGACAGGGGGGGGGGGGGGGGGGGGGGGGTGTATGTGTGAGAATGTGAGTGCGTGCGTGTGTATATGTAAGTGTGCACGTAGGTGTGTGAGCATGAATGTGTGTGTGTTGTGTCTTTATTGAGACAGAGAAAGAGAGTGACTGGATCCCAAGGGTGTGGGTTAAGCAAACACTCCTCATTACACGTGGGGTGCTGGGTGTCTTCATATCATCCAGCCCAGAGAGTTGTGGTGAGGCTCTGGTCTTCATATCATCCAGCCCGGAGCATTGTGGTGAGGCTCTGGTCTTCATATCATCCAGCCCGGAGCGTTGTGGTGATGCTCTGGTTTGTGTGTGAAGGACAGAGACGTGACCTCATAGACACCATGTTACAGAACACACTCTATATGTATGTAGAGAGGAGATACTATGAAGCTCTGCTCAACCAGCTGGTGAGTTTCAAAATGGTGAGCCTCTTGGAGGCTGCATAAATTCTCTCACTAGTAGGATGACGACAGGTAACATCATTACAAGTTACTGGCTATATAACTGCCAGCCATTTCATCATACCCTCTACTTTTATTGGAATATTACTGGACAGGTAGTTGTGTAATTACATCATAGGAACAGAAGCGTTTTCCTGAGCTGACCATTTAACCTTAGTAGGAAAAACTCTGGACGTTCCAATTACATCCTAATCATTCAAAATGGAAGATACTGAGAATAGCAGTTCCCTTCATGATGGTGCCAAAGTGGTGACACAAAGAGCAAGGCACCCGGCTATCATCAGATGTCGTCAAACTCACTTCCAAGGTTTTGAGGACCTCAAGAACAGACAGCGCCTGGGGAACGGCTGCATTTTCGGCGTGAGAGAGGGACTCGAGACCGTAGGCGGAATGTGGCCTACCCTGTCAAGAGCTAAACTGTTACATGAAACTCTAGGCCTCGATTACGCCCCCACCTTGACCATGCTCACAGAAGCATACAGTCTGCACCGAAGAATGGGGAGCCGCCCAGACCCATTGTAGTTCAATTCCACTACCTTCAGGAGAAGGAGGATGTCTTCCGTAAGGCAGCGTGAGCGGCAGCCATCACCAACGGCGGTCAGAATATTCACATTTACCCAGACTACACGGCGACAGTCGTGAAGAAGAGGTCAGCCTTCAAAGAGGTGAGGGAGGTCCTACACTGCTATCTGGACACCAAGTTCTGCATTCTTTACCCAGCTATACTGAAGATCACTACTCCTGAGCAGATGACACTCTTAGACATTCTTAGACGCAAACAAGGACCAAGAATAGATTGTCGCGCAACTACATCCGCAGAAGGACAGGCGACATAATACGAATTAGCCATTGTGGGCTCATACTGTGACCCTGCACTAGCCGTGCTAACACGACCAAGTCCAAGGACCAACTAGTGAATTCGTATCTTAATTAGAAACATGCCTCCACACTGCTGAAAAACAAATGACAAGTATTCATCCAGTAACTTAACGTTATGAACGATGATGGTATGTACAGGGTGACATGTTCTCACGAGGACAATGTAGTTTGAAAAGTATTTTATTTACAGTAGATGGCACAATCAGCTTTTACCAACTAGCTGCAGCTGTACAGCCATGGTGCTAGGTGGTGCGGTAATAAATTAGCCTAGTCGCTACCTAAGGCTAGCCACTGAGCTCTCTTTCCATGCCTTAGTAGGATACGCTACTAACATACGGTGAGCATGTTTAATACATACAAGTTTATACTCCCAAAGGACCATGTGTATTATTCTCTACTATTTAACTGGTTGGTCCGACTTGGTGCTTGGTGGGAATGGCATGGGTTTGCAGGTTGTATATCCGAGCGAACACTGCAGCTCTGCAGGAAGGGTATTAATTACCAAGCGTTTGGGGTTCTGGCTTGTTAGGATATTAAACAGAGGGTTACATTTATACAAAATGTTGAATTTTACTGTGTTTGTTTTCCTATTTACTTAATTAAATGTTTTGAGTATATGTATATATATATATGTGTATATATATGTATATATATATCTATGTATATATATATATGTATATATATATACGTGTAAATATATAAATATATATATATATATATATATGTGTGTGTATATATATATGTGTATATATATGTATATATATATATGTGTGTATATATATGTATATATATATATATGTGTGTGTGTATATATAAATATATATATATATATGCGTGTATATATATATATGTGTGTGTATATATGTGTGTATATATATATATATATATGTGTATATATATATATATGTGTGTATATATATGTATATATGTATGTGTATATATATATACATATATATGCATATATATGTATATACATATATATGTATATATATATATATATATATATATATATGTGTGTATATATATATATATATGTGTGTGTGTGTATATATATATATATATATGTATATATTTATATATATATATTTATTATATATATATGTTTTAATTCATCCCAACTGGATGGGGTTGGGAGGGGGGGAGAACATCCTTTTTTATATATTGTTTTACTACCCTTTAAATATGCATATTGCATAAGATACCTTGGATGGCTGAGATGGTTCCCTCCACAATCCCCTCCCCTATGTGTAAACTTGATTATGTTCGCCCTGGATAAAGCTCTACTGAGGAGCAGTTTACCATGGTAGGATTTTGCTCTAGTCTAGGAGAGGTAGATGCAGCCTTAAAACAGGGGGCCAGCATAGGGGTCCAAGCTCTTCTTCTGGGTATTTTGTTGTTTTTATATTTTCTTTATATTTTATTATTCTGACCTTTCAGCACACTGGCTATGTGATTGTATTATAATTTCTGGTTGCTATGACTATGATTACTATGACTATGCCTAATTCACATACTCTGGGCTCCACTTGCTTTTTCAGCTGGAACGTGAAAGGAATTGACCAGGTGGTCAATCGAAGCCCAGTGTATGCTCATCTTAAGTCCTTAAGTCCAGACATTGTTTTTCTCCAAGAGACCCATCTCCGGTCCAGCGACCATGATAACCTAAAGAGAAGATGGGTAGACTAAATATTTCACTCCAACTGTGGTACTAAGGCCAGAGGGTCAGCCTGCCCTATCAGAAAAGGCACCCCCGTTGGTCTCCTCCAAAGTCATTTCAGATACTAATGTCAGATATATTATAGTGATGGGGAAATTGTTTAGCACACATGTTATTCTGGCTAACCTCTATGGTCCTACTTGGGATGACGCTCAACTTTTCTCTGACCTCATCGCAACACTTCCTGACCTTAACTCTCATCATTTGATATTGGGCGGAGATTTCAATTGTGTATTGAATCCAAGTCTAGACAGATCCAGACGGAAACCCAACAATGTAATTTCAAAATCAGGTGCAGTAATCAACTCATTTCTATGAGCAATCCCACTGCTAAACAGTACTCATTTATTCCTCCAGTCCACCACTCATACTCTAGGATTGACTTTTTCCTGCTGGACAATAGAATTCTTCCTTTGTAACTAATAGCCAATATCACAGCATTGTTATCTCAGATCATAGCCCTGTCCAGCTAGATATCCTTTTTCCGGACAGTACTGACAGTACTGTGTCACAACGCGCGTGGCGACTTGACCCACTACCACTATCCTGTACATATCAACTGCGTCCCTGACGTGTCTCTAATGTGTGGGAGTCGTTAAAAGCATATCTAAGGGGCTAAATTATTTCATACACAGCGTATGACAACAAACAGCTCCGATAGGCATTTGGTGCGCTATCTCAACTCATTCTAGATGTGGACAACAGATATGTCTCTTCTCTGACTCCTGAACTCTTCAAAGAGAGTCTGCTACACCAATCGGAATTTGACAATCTTTCCACCAAACAAACGGAGCAGCTTCTGTTTAAGTCGAAGCAAAAATTCTATGAACACGGAGAGAAAGCTGGCAAGTTGTTATCTCACCAGCTTGGACGATCCGCTGCTAGCAGCACCATACCTGAAATCTGTTGCAGCTGATTTAACTACTATCAATCCCAAAGAAATCAACAATCAATTTAAGCAATTATATTCTGCTCTTTACTCGTCAGAGGCTCTTCCTGACACATAACGTATGCATGCATTTCTAGACAATCTGGACATCCCCTGCCTCAATTCAGATGAACAAACCAACATGGATGCCTCAATAAGTGATGATGAAGCTACTCTGGTAATCCAGTCCATGCAGAGCGATAAAGCCCCTGGGCCTGATGCCTTCCCTATTGCATTTTATAAAGCATTCTCCTCTATCCCTTATCCTCAGCTCAATGTACAATGAAATCCTTTCTAGTCAGAATCTGCCACCAACACTTACCCAGGCGACTATTTTGTTTTTTCTTAAAAAAGACAAGAATCCCCTCGACTGTGACTCATACCGCCCTATAAGCCTTTTGTGCTGCAATTGTAAAATTCTCACTAAGGTCCTCTCGCGCCGTTTAGAGACAGTGATGCCTAATGTAATTAACTCTGATTTATCTCAGGTAGGAAATCTTTCTATAATATGCTCTGGCTAATTTAATGTTCTTTATTCTGCCCACTCAACTCAACAGCCAGATGTTGTCATCACTCTTGATGCTGAGAAGGCTTTCGACCGGGTTGAGTGGGAACATCTATTTACAGTACCAGAGAGATTTGGGTTTGGCCCGTCATTCCTTTCCTGGATTAAGAATTTGTACTCGTCCCCAGTGGCTTCTATTCGCACCAACAATGTTACCTCCAGCTACTTTCCTCTCCACAGGGGGGCCAGGCAGGGTTGCTGTTTATCTCCTTTCCTATTTGATATGGCTATTGAGCCTCTTGCTATCGCCCAGCAGGCGGAGGAGAGGATTAAGGGAATATAGACAGGCAACATAACTCACAAGGTGTCCTTATAGGCAGACCATCTTCTTGTATACATCTCTAACCCTGTGGAGTCTATACCCGATCTCTTGGACATGCTACAAGGTTTTGGGACATTTTCTGGTTATAAGTTTTAAAGCTAACAAAAAGTGTGCTCCTCCCCATGAATCAGTTAGCGGAAGGAATTGGGTATGTCTGTTACGGTTTTCTTTAGGTGAAGGAGAGTCGGACCAAAATGCAGCGTGGTATTCTTGAAACATGTTTAATGAAGAAGAAAAAACAAACAATACAAAAACGTACCGTGAAAACCTATACAGCCTATCTGGTGCAAACTAACACAGAGACAGGAACAATCACCCACGAAACACTCAAAGAATATGGCTGCCTAAATATGGTTCCCAATCAGAGACAACGATAAACACCTGCCTCTGGTTGAGAACCACTCCAGACAGCCATAGACTATGCTAGATAACCCCACTAAGCCACAGACCCAATACCTAACAAAAACCCCAAGACAAAACACACCACATACAAAACCCATGTCACACCCTGGCCTGACCACGTTAATAAAGAAAACACACAATACTAAGACCAGGGCGTGACAATGCCCATTCAGGTCTTTACTTATTTGGTGATAAAGTCAACACGCTCATTTAAGGCTCTGTTTAAACATAACTTTAAAACATTCCTGAAGAGCACAAAGCAGGATTTCATAAGGTGGTCGTCTCTTCCCATCTCATTAACAGGTCACATTCATTCTGTTAAGATGACTGTACTACCTAGGTTTTTGTACTTATTCCAAATGATTACCATTTTTATGTCAAAATCGATGTTCAAACAACTGGAGAGCTACATTTCCAGCTTCATTTGGAACAAGTCAAATCCATGAATGAGAAAGGTATATACAGTTGAAGTCGGAAGTTTACATTCACTTAGGTTGGAGTTATTAAAACTAGTTTTTCAACCACTCCACAAATTTCTTGTTAACAAACTATAGTTTTGGCAAGTCGGTTAGCATCTACTTTGTGCATGACACAAGTCATTTTTCCAACAATTGTTTACAGACATATTCTTTAATTCACTGTATCACAATTCCAGTGGGTCAGAAGTTTACATACACTACGTTGACTGTGCCTTTAAACAGCTTGGAAAATTCCAGAAAATGATGTCATAGCTTTAGAAGCTTCTGATACGTTAATTGACATAATTTGAGTCAATTGGAGGTGTACCTGTGGATGTATTTCCAGGCCTACCTTCAAACTCAGTGCCTCTTTGCTTGACATCATGGGAAAATCAAAAGAAATCAGCCAAGATCCACATGTCTGGTTCATCCTTGGGAGCAATTTCCAAATGCCTGAAGGTACCACATTCATCTGTACAAACAATAGTACGCAAGTATAAACACCATGGGACCACGCAGCTGTCATTCCGCTCAGGAAGGAGACACGTTCTGTCTGCTAGAGATGAACGTATGTTGGTGCAAAAAGTGCAAATCAATCCCAGAACAACAGCAAAGGACCTTGTGAAGATGCTGGAGGACACAGGAACAAAAGTATCTATATCCACAGTAAAATGAGTCCTATATCGACATAACCTGAAAGGTCGCTCAGAAAGGAAGAAGCCACTGCTCCAAAACCGCCATAAAAAAGCCAGACTACAGTTTGCAACTGCACATGGGGACAAAGATCGTACTTTTTGGAGAAATGTCCTCTGGTCTGATGAAACAAAAATATAACTATTTGGCCATAATGACCATCGTTATGTTTGGAGGAAAAAGGGGGAGGCTTGCAAGCCGACGAACACCATCACAACCATGAAGCACGGGGGTGGCAGCATCATGTTGTGGGGGTACTTTGCTGCAGGAGGGACTGGTGCACTTCACAAAATAGATGGCATCATGAAGGAGGAAAATGATGTGGATATATTGAAACAACATCTACACATCAGCCAGGATGTTAACGCTTGGTCGGAAATGGGTCTTCCAAATGGACAATGACCCTAAGCATACTTCCAAAGTTGTGGCAAAATGACATTAAGGACAACAAAGTCAAGGTATTGGAGTGGTCATCACAAAGCCCTGACCTCCAGCCTATAGAAAATTTGTGGGCAGAACTGAAAAAGCGTGTGCGAGCAAGGAGGCTTACAAACCTGATTCAGTTACACCAGCTCTGTAAGGAGGAATGGGCCAAAATTCACCCAACTTATTGTGGGAAGCTTGTGGAAGGCTACCCGAAACATTTGACCCAAGTTAAACAATTTAAAGGCAATGCTACCAAATACTAATTGAGTGTATGTAAACTTCTGACCCACTGGAAATGTGATGAAAGAAATAAAAGCTTAAATAAATCATTCTCTCTAATACTATTCTGACATTTCACATTCTTAAAATAAAGTGGTGATCCTAACTGACCTGAGAGAGGGAATGTTTACTAGGAATAAATGTCAGGAATTGTGAAAAATTTGACTATGGTGTATGTAAACTTCCAACTTCAACTGTATCGAGAGACCTAAGCCCGCAGGCGGGCTGAGCCTTCCCTAATTTTTACATAACTACTGGTCAGCAAATACAGTGTATATCTAAATGTGTTTATTGAGTTTCTACATTTGAAAACAAGGATTGTCCAACTTGGGCCATCATAGAGTTACAGTCAAGCCTTCCAACTCCCCCGTCTCGCTCCGGTGCTCCCCACTGCCCATGAACCTTGGCAACCATGTTTTGAGCCCCATTTATAAGAACTCCCTTCAAATCTGGTCCCAATTCCAAAGTCACTTTATCCTTAAACAAGCAAGCGGCTTCTCTCCATTAACATCTAATCATCTCTTCCCAGCGTCACAGATTGACACGGCATTCCAGGTCTGGTGTTTTTCTGTGACCTGTTTGTTGATATCACATTCGTCTCATTTGATACTCTGAGGTTTGACCGTAATATTTTCAATACCCACTTTTTTTTTAGATACTCGCAGCTTTGCCAAATAACATTTCCAACATGCTTAGATCTTAACCCATATCTGCAGGGCACAATCTTCAGATTATACGACATAATACAGAACAGCCTTCCTTTGCAAATACAAAATCTGCATGGGAGCAAGACATAGGTGGCAAACTACCCAATGATATATGGCAACAAAGTATTGTGTATCCACACATCACCATTCTGCATAAGGCATGGGTTTATTCAGTTTAAGTATAGTGTATCCACACATCACCATTCTGCATAAGGCATGGGTTTATTCAGTTTAAGTATAGTGTATCCACACATCACCATTCTGCATAAGGCATGGGTTTATTCAGTTTAAGTATAGTGTATCCACACATCACCATTCTGCATAAGGCATGGGTTTATTCAGTTTAAGTATAGTGTATCCACACATCACCATTCTGCATAAGGCATGGGTTTATTCAGTTTAAGTATAGTGTATCCACACATCACCATTCTGCATAAGGCATGGGTTTATTCAGTTTAAGTATAGTGTATCCACACATCACCATTCTGCATAAGGCATGGGTTTATTCAGTTTAAGTATAGTGTATCCACACATCACCATTCTGCATAAGGCATGGGTTTATTCAGTTTAGTATTGTGTATCCACACATCACCATTCTGCATAAGGCATGGGTTTATTCAGTTTAAGGTTTTACACCGTCTCCATTTCTCAAAATGACAGATTGGCAAAAATATACCCAAATGTTGACCCCAAGTGTTTGAGATGCCACCAGAGTCCAGCGACTATGGGACACCTGTTTTGGTCATGCCAATCTTTGAGTGGCCTCTGGGACCCCATTTTTGAGGCATTCTCACATAGGTGTAATACAACTGTTAGCCACAACCCGGTCACTGCCATTCTTGGGGTACATCCCCTAGAACAGAATGCTACCACGCATCAGGCAAATGCCATAGCTGCCAGCTCGCCGCCTTGTCCTCTTTCACTGGAAGTCTGCAAATCCTTCCTCCTTTATGCAGTGGGTTAAGGAGGTGATGTGATCTCTGCCTCTGGAGAAGGTTAGGTACACTGTGCTTGGGTCCCGACAGAAGTTAGACTTAACCTGGTCTCCATTAATACAATACCTGGAGAGCCTGTCTCTTACTTATGGTAACTTACATCGTTTGGTAAGCAGTCATGCCTGTTCTAGTGGCCATTTGTGCTGTTAAGAATTTTTATTGAACTTTTCTTTCTCCATTGTTTTCATTTCTATTACTGTTTGTTTCTGTTTTTCTTTCCTAATAAACTTACTCTTATGGATGCCTTGGTGGTTTGGAGGGAGGGAGGGAGGGAGGGAGGGAGGGAGGGAGGGAGGGAGGGAGGGAGGGAGAATGAGGGGTTGGGTTTGTACTGTACTTGTTATATCTGAAAATCTATAAATAAAGTTAAAAATAAAATTATTCTGCCCTGCTAGAGCTGCCACTTGTAAGTGCTGTTATTGTGTAGTGGAAACGCCTAGGAACAACAATGGCTCTGCCGCAATGTGGTAGGCCACACAAGCTTTGTGCGTAAAAAAAGTCTGTCCAAGGTTGTAACACTCACTACTCAGTTCAAACTGCCTCTGGAAGCAACGTCAGCACAATAACTGTTCGTTGGGAGCTTCATGATATTTTTTTTCATGGCCTAGCAGCCGGAAACAAGCCTAAGACCACCATGCACAAAGCGTCGGCTGGAGGGGTGTAAAGCTCGCCGCCGTTGGACTCTGGAGCAGTGGAAACGCCTTCTCTGGACTAATCTGGTTTTGGCGTATGCCAGAATAACCCTACCTGCCCAAATGCATAGTGCCAACTGTAAAGTTTGGTGGAGGAGGAATAATGTTCTGGGGCTGTTTTTCGTGGTTCGGGCTAGGCCCCTTAGCTCCAGTGAAGGGAAATCTTAACGCTACATTCTAGACAATTATTTGCTTCCAACTTCATGGCAACAGTCTGGGGAAGACCCTTTCCTGTTTTAGCATGACAATGCCCCTCGTGCACAAAGCAAGGTCCATACAGAAATGGTTTGTCGAGATCAGGGTGGAAAAACTTGACTTGCCTGCACAGAGCCCTGACAAGTCCCTGCAGCAATGTTCCAACATCTAGTGGAAAGTCTTCCCAGAAGAGTGGAGGCTGTTATAGCAGCAAAGGGGGGACCAACTCCATATTAATGCCCAAGATTTTGGAATTTTTTTTTTTATTTATTTTTTATTTTACCTTTATTTAACCAGGCAAGTCAGTTAAGAACAAATTCTTATTTTCAATGACGGCCTGGGAACAGTGGGTTAACTGCCTGTTCAGGGGCAGAACGACAGATTTGTACCTTGTCAGCTCGGGGGTTTGAACTCGCAACCTTCCGGTTACTAGTCCAACGCTCTAACCACTAGGCTACCCTGCCGCCCCAATGAATGAGATGAGATGTTCGATGAGCAGGTGTCCACATACATGAAAGGGGATGCACTAGCTGTGGGTCGCTCTGGATGGCTAAATTGTAATGTAAATGTTGTGTATATTTCTGTATTTTATTTGTTGTGTTGTTTCCTGTTTGGACCCCAGGAAGAGGAGCCGTTGCTCAACAGCAGCTAATTGGGAATCCTAATAAATACTAAATAAATACCAATTAGGCTATGGATCATTTGATAGGGAGTGGAAAGCCTCTCACCAGTCTGTCTTCTAGCCTTGCATAGTAACTACCGGTGTATATTCTCTTCTAACAGGGGGCTGACATGTTCCACTGGAAGAGAACATCCTCCTCCCAGGTCCTCGTGATGCATAACAGCTCCAGTTGCCCTTGAGAAGGGAAGAATAAGTAATAATACCATGTTTAAAATTCTATTCACACACAGATGTTGGTGGCACAGAACACACAATCACACACACTTTTTCTCCCTCTCTCTCTCTCTCACACACACACACACACACTGCTATGTAAAGCAGTTTACCCTCAATATCAAAATGATGGCAGAAAATAGTTTAATATTCTGTGATGAACTTTCCTGGTGTATTATGAAGAGCTTACTCATCGTCACTATTTCCTGGGCCTTTTAATCTCTCCCTCGTTCTCTCTCCCTCTCTCCTTCTCCCTCCCTCTCTCTCTCTCTCCTCGCTAGTTGATTGCCCAGGCCTTCTAAAGTATGGAGATAGAGCGTCAGATTGCGAAGGAGGAGGAGATTGAGTAGGCAGGTCGAGGTTGGAGAGGCCACTTCTAATCTATCCAATTCAGTCACAAACTATAGGTTCCCTCACGAGATGGACATCGGAAGCAGTATGTTTGAAGAGCCTGTTCACCCGTGCTAGCTATCTCATTTCCACAGACTACTGCATCTACCCCGGACGACTAGTTTACTCACCGTGGGTCTCCTCCATTGGATTTGAACTGCTAGGAACTTGGTGTTACGAAGGATATGGGCTAATATACATTAATATGTCCCTGGTTTCTGAGCAACTAAGACATCAAATCAAATGTTGTGCCGAATACAACAGGCGAACTGCTTACTTATAAGCCCTTAATAACAATGCAGTTTTAAGAAAAATTTGTGTTAAGTTAAAAATAGAAAGTAACAAATAATTAAAGAGCAGCAGTAAAAGAACAATAGCGAGTCTATATACAGGGGGTACCGGTACAGAGTCAATGTGCGGGGACACTGGTTAGTCGAGGTAATGTGTACACTACCGTTCAAACATTTGGGGTCACTTAGAAATGTCCTTGTTTTTGAAAGAGAAGCACATTTTTTGTCCATTAAAATGACATCAAACTGATAAGAAATACAGAGTAGACGTTGCTAATGTTGTAAATGATGATTGTAGCTGGAAACGGCTGATTTCTAATGGAATATTAATGCTTCTTTAAACAGAACAACACTTTTCAGCTGTGCTAACATAATGGCCAAAGGGTTTTCTAATGATCAATTAGCCTTTTAAAATGATAAACTTGGATTAGCTAACACAATGTGCCATTGGAACACAGGAGTGATGGTTGCTGATAATGGGCCTCTGTACGCCTATGTAGATATTCCATGAAAAATATTTTTAAAATAAAATCAGCCGTTTCCAGCTACAATAGTCATTTACAACATTAGCAATGTCTACACTGTATTTCTGATCAATTTGATGTTATTTTAATGGTCAAAGAAAGTTAGCTTTTCTTTCAACAACAAGGACATTTCTAAGTGACCCCAAACTTTTGATCGGTGGTGTAAGGTAGAGTTAAAGTGACTATGCATAGATAATAACAAGAGAGTAGCAGCAGCAGCGTAAAAGAGGGGGGGGGGGGGGGTAGACGTTGTTAAGAAGCCTTCACCCTCTGTTTAACTGCAATAACCTGAGAGTTACAGTTAAGAGGGACTGGGTCTGGATTTAAAGACCAAGACAGAGAAACATTACATCTGGAAGCTGTGAGGACAGGCCAGTAAAGAAATATCAATCCAGACCCATAAGTCAGGAACAAGTATGAATGATAACCTACAGATGACATTCCGCCAGCTGCCATCACTCAAATCATTGGTGTATAAACCTTTATTCAATATTGATACAAGCTCGTAACTTGAGTTGCTTCGTAGTCTTATCGAGATCCTGGTGAGGAGGAATCTAAATGACGCAATACTAGAGACCATAATCAGCTCCTTTCATGCTGCTGCAATAAGAGACAGTAAGACTGCGTTTACACAGGCAGCCCAGTTTTACATTAATTGTTCTTATGACCAATCACATCTACTCTTTTTCTTAGAGCTGATCTTAATAGCTGATCTGAAAACAGAAACTGGGCTGCCTGTCTAAAAGCAAGCTAAGTGGAATTGAATGTGACGCAGATATAAAAATCCATGATGGGAGTCTCATGTAGAGCTACATCCACGCGTATGACACACATGAACACACTATCGCAAGCTAGTTTCCCGGCTAGCACCTGTTCATTTATATATGAACATACGCATCAAGGTTGGAAGATTCACTGATGATCGAAGTAGAGAAGCTGTTTGCTTGCGCCCACGCCGACCATTCAGATTAAAAAATAATTTGTGTTACGGAGTGAGTAACGTTCTCGCTCTCCTTTGAGATGTTTTCACGAAGCCTGATTCACAGCCCTTGAACAAGGGCAGCTTTAGAAAAAGACAGAGTTCTACAAAGTGTATGAAAACACAGAGACAAAGGGTGGGTGGGGTAAGATGTGAAAGATGCCACAGGGGACGATGCAGGGAGAGGAAGTAGAAAACTATCAGAAAATATAATAGGAATGGAGAGTCAGTAATTGACAGATCTGGACCCCCCACACACACACAATTCATACTAGTGTAACTGTGCCACTGATGAATCAGTGTGTCACACACACAAGGTTTTAGCCAACAGTGTCCCCACATTGCCTTTCTGCCATGGCTCATCTCCATGCAGAGAACTTCAAGCAATCTCTGTGCGTCTACTCGTCTTTTCAAATATGATGCACCGGAGGAGACCCAGCACAAAGAGACAACTTTCCATTGTGTAAAAAAAGTGTCTGCAGCACCACTGAATGGAGCCTGGCCTTTAACTAATGATAAATCATTTGCTGGGCTTTTCTTGTGTTGACAATGGCAAGGATGATTATTCTGGAGTATAATGTGGTAATACATGTGTACCAGGAATAAATAGGCATGGATTCTAGTTACACAACTCCACGATGTGTACCGATCTACCGATCAAATGGATTTATAAAGCCCCTTTTTACATCAGCAGATGTCACAAAGTGCTGTACAGAATCCCAGCCTAAAACCCCAAACAGCAAGCGATGCAGAAATGCCTTGATTGCAGTTCATAGAAGATAAAGACAAATTGTATCAGTAACATAAGAATGTGATGATGAATACCACATGGACTATGGGTCTACTTGATGTGGTTGGCTCACATTCATCACTACATAACTCTGTGTGCTTCAGACATTGCCATGTTGTTCCAAGCCATAGAGAGGTTTGGAAACTCGACATCAGTTAGACACAGACTCAATACAAATCGTTAGCCCGTACGTTGAGCACTCAATAAGTAAAACTAAATGCATGCTTTTCAATCGATCGCTGCCCGCACCTGCTCGCCCGTCCAGCATCACTACTCTGGACGGCTCTGACTTAGAATACGTGGACAACTACAAATACCTGGGTGTCTGGTTAGACTGTAAACTCTCCTTCCAGACTCACATTAAGTATCTCCAATCCAAAATGAAATCTAGAATCGGCTTCCTATATCGCAACAAAGCATCCTTCACTCATGCTGCCAAACATACCCTCGTAAAACTGACCATCCTACCGATCCTCGACTTCGGTGATGTCATCTATAAAATAGCCTCCAACACTCTACTCAACAAACTGGATGCAGTCTATCACAGTGCCATCCGTTTTGTCACCAAAGCCCCATACACTACCCACCATTGCGACCTGTATGCTCTCGTTGGTTGGCCCTCGCTTCATACTCGTCGCCAAACCCACTGGCTACAGGTTATCTACAAGTCTCTGCTAGGCAAAGCCCCGCCTTATCTAGACAACCTAGACGACCTAGACAACCAGGTGAGGGGAGTTCCTTACTGTGACCTAGACAACCAGGTGAGAGGAGTTCCTTACTGTGACCTAGACAACCAGGTGAGACCTGGACAACCAGGTGAGGGGAGTTCCTTACTGTGACCTAGACAACCAGGTGAGAGGAGTTCCTTACTGTGACCTAGACAACCAGGTGAGAGGAGTTCCTTACTAAGACCTAGACAACCAGGTGAGGGGAGTTCCTTATTAATCAGGGACCTTAATTCATCAATCAATCAAGTGCAAGGGTGGAGCAAAAGCCTGCAGACACTCGGCTCTCCGTGGAATGAGTTTTACACGTTCTAATGTATAGCAAACATGCTTGATTGTCCCTTGACCTGTGACATCATATTAATATGCCTCTAGATCCTCTAAAATGGGAAAAAGTTACAGCGGTGTAGCAAACAGTAGCATAGCATTTTGTCACCAAAGCCCCATATACTACCCACCACGGTGACCTGTACGCTCTCGTTGGCTGGCCCTCGCTTCATACTCGCTGCCAAACCCACTGGCTCCAGGTCATCTACAAGTCTCTGCTAGGTCAAGCCCTGCCTTATCTCAGCTCACTGGTCACCATAGCAGCACCCACTCGTAGCACGCGCTCCAGTAGGTATATCTCACTGGTCACCAACAAAGCCAATTCCTCCTTTGGTCACCTTTCCTTCCAGTTCTCTGCTGCCCATGACTGGAACGAATTGCAAAAATCTCTGAAGCTGGAGACTCACATCTCCCTCACTAGCTTTAAGCACCAGCTGTCAGAGCATTTTACAGATCACTGCACCTGTACTTAGCCCATCTACCTACCTACCTCATCCCCATACTGGTATTTATTTATTTTGCTCCTTTGCACCCCAGTATCTCTACCTGCACATTCATCTTCTGCCGGTCTGCCATTCCAGTGTTTAATTGCTATATTGTAATAACTTCGCCACCATGGCCTATTTATTTCCTTAACTTACCTCATTTGCCCTCACTGTATATAGACTTGTTTTCTTTTGTTCTACTGTATTATTGACTGTATGTTTTGTTTATTCCATGTGTAACTCTGTGTTGTTGTATGTGTTGAATTGCTATGCTTTATCTTGGCCAGGTCGCAGTTGCAAATGAGAACTTGTTCTCAACTTTCCTACCTGGTTAAATAAAGGTGTTCTCAACTAGCCTACCACCTGGTTAAATAAAGGTGTTCTCAACTAGCCTACCACCTGGTTAAATAAAGGTGAAATAAAAATAAATGAATTAAAAAATGAGGATGGATCCAGGAATTCAACGATTGAGTCAAATGATTTAAGTGAAAAGTAAAACATTGGGCACAAGGACGATCAAAAACAACACCAGAGACATTTTATAAAATTAGCTTGTTTATTTCCAAATTCTTGAGCTTTTTGCAGTGTGTGATTTCTATAAGATCTCATAAAAGATTGTCGTTATAAAACAGTCTGTTCAATATTGATAAGTCTCAAAAAATTGCATTGTACACTGTGGCCAGAAACCCAAATACACAGATCAGTAGATTCAAGTCCATGTCACTAAAATAGATTTGATTACAAAATATGGTCTCCAATATAAAACATGTGCATCGTCTTATTGTCTTCACATCCAGGTCAGAGTCAACTACTCTGAAAAATCACATCTTTTAAATACTATATCATTCTTCTTTGTCATTTTTAGTAAAAGAGAGCTTCATATTAACTTGCAAAAATATATATATTCCTGTCTCTACCGCTGTGTGTCTGCTTTATGCATGTACAGGAAGTCACTAGTATGAGAGTACTGTAGACGGGATTGTTTGGTTCGGACATTTTAGAGAGAAAAAAAACTGGTAAAAAGACTAAGTGAAAGTGTTGTCAAGCAGGAAAGGGGAGTCAGCGTTTCTCCCAAGTGCCTTGCAAATGTAGCCTACGCATTTCAATTCAAGTCAATATCAGGAAAATAAAATAAGAACATTCTGGTGAGAAGCAGCCTAACCCGTGACAAGGCAGGATTCAGACAATTCGAGCCAGTGACAAAATCTATGTTTTCCAAAAGGGGACAACGTTGATGATGTGGGAGAATGAGATGTTAGATGAAATTTGATTGTATTGATGAAACAGCTCTCTCTAATCTGTAGATGTGCCATCTCCTGACAATATTAATCTGTAGATATACGGTCTCCTGAGCCTACCTAATAAGAATTTGACACAGCCTGGTCATGTATACATTTGTGTGTGTAAATTTTGACAACAAAGTCAATCTAGCAGCTATCTGAACCAGATGGTTCGTCTCTGTAGGGGAAACAACGGTCATCACTGTAGGGGGAAACAACGGTCATCACTGTAGGGGAAAACAACGGTCATCACTGTAGGGGAAAACAACGGTCATCACTGTAGGGGAAAACAACGGTCATCACTGTAGGGGGAAACAACGGTCATCTCTGAGTTATTGGTCCAAAATGACATTAGGCCAGTGCCTAAGAGAGGCCAGTGCCTAAAGTCAAAACATTCACATGCAGGTTGTGAGAGGGAGACATCAAGATAGTTTAGAGTTGGACTCTAAAAAGGGAGGCTAGATCCTACAGTCCTTGTTTAATTAATCTGAGAGATTACTCAACAGAGCGAAGGTAGCTAGCCGATCTGTATCACTAAGTTGTTAGGTTCAAACCCACTTTCTCTTCTCTAAGCCTATATCCGTCCTGTCTATTGGATCAAGGCTTGTGGGAGGAAAAAAAACTGAATAAAAACAGATTGGTTTTTCAAGTGACAGATTACTCCCCGTCAAGAACAACCCCATGAACAGCCTGTGTGAAAGTCCCAGGTTCCTGTGCTTCACATAACGACGGCAGCACGCCCAGACATGGTACTCTTGCACCCTCTGACGTACAATTCAGGTCATTACAGATGGTCTGGACGCACCATGCAGGTTTATTCAAGACAATGTCTATTGAACCTTCAACTAGGAGATACATGGCTCATCTGAGGTTGGCCTAAACATAAACTATCTATTCAAAATAATGGCTGGTCATTATTCTGACATTTCTAAGCACCTCTAAGCAACAAGAAGTGGCTTTTTAGCTTTTTCAATTCACATACACACCCATTTCAGATAATTCCCTGATTTTGGTCCTTTTCCATCAACTAAGTTATTGCTGAAGAACCATAATGTAATTCCTTCGTAGCTTATACAGTACAGTCCTCACTGCTGTGGTAGATAGCTTCACAGATCTATCTTTGTCAGTGAATGTTAGCGTCTCCTGCATGGGACTCTCCAGAGATATGGTTCCAATTTACACAGTGAAGTCCGTTTATACATCGGACCAGTGACTTCAACTGCCTCGACATCCCGTTGCAATACATTCAGTGTGATTCAATCTGCTGGTTCATGAACCACACTTCTGTTTTAGTCAGGTGGAACTGTTATATAGCATTACACCAGGTCCCATTACAATTCCCTATAAAAATCAACAACCCACCCTGAATCTAACCTACACCCTGTCTATATAGTGCAATGGACTACAATGGTCACAGCCTGGTCAAGTAAATAACATGTATTTTCACAAACGCAAAGTATCATTTGCGGTGAGTGAGTGAGTAAACATTGGGATATAACACTGTGTGCATTACCTTCTTTTGGGTAATACAGTGCATTTGGAAAGTATTCAGACCCTCAACTTTTTCCACATTTTGTTACGTTACAGACTTACTCTAAAATTGATTAAATTGTTTTTATTCCCCCTCATCAATCTAAACACAATAACCCCATAATGACAAAGCAAAAACAGGGTACAATTTTCTCGCTAAATAAATTGTTGTAAAAATTAAATATCACATTTACAAAAGTATTCAGACCATTTATTCAGTACTTTGTTGAAGCAACTTTGCAGCGATTACAGCCTCAAGTCTTCTTGGGTATGACGCTACAAGCTTGGCACACCTGTATTTGGGAAGTTTCTCCCATTCTTCTCTGCAGATCCTCTCAAACTCCATCAGGTTGGATGGGGAGCGTCGCTGCACAGCTATTTTCAGGTCTCTCCAGAGATGTTCGATCGGGTTCTAGTCTGGGCTCTGGCTGGGCCAGACTTGTCCCAAAGCCACTCCTGCGTTGTCTTGGCTCTGTGCTTAAGATCATTGTGCTGTTGGACGGTGAACCTATGCCCCAGTCGGAGGTCCTGAGCGCTCTGGAGCAGGTTTTCATCAAGGATCTCTAGGTACTGGAGCTATGTCAGAGTGACCATCGGGTTCTTGGTCACCTCCCTGACCAAGGCCCTTCTCCCCCAATTGCCCAGCTCTAGGAAGAGTCTTGGTGATTTAAAAAAAATTCAATTTAAGAATCATGGAGGCCAATGTGTTCTTGGGGACCTTCAATGCCACAGGAATCTGTGCCTCAACACAATCCTGTCTCGGAGCTCTACGGACAATTCCTTCGACCTCATAGCTTGGCTTTTGCTCTGACATGCACTGTCAACTCTGTGACCTTATATAGACAGGTGTGTGCCTTTCCAAATAATGTCCAATCAATTGAATTTACCCCAGATGGACTCCAATCAAGTTGTAGAAACATCTAGGATGATCAATGGAAACAGGATGCACCGGAGATCAATTTCGAATCTCATAGCTAAAGGTCTGAATACTTATGTAAATAAGGTATCATTTCAAAAAAAATGTAATTCATGTGTAAAAAAAACAAAAAAAAACATGTCAGTGTGTAGATTGCTGAAAAATGATTTAATCAATTTTAGAATAAGGCTGTAACGTAACAAAATTTGGGAAAAGTCAAGGGGTCTGCATTCCAAATGCACTGTAGCTTGTTGTGTGTGTTTGTGTGTCCATCTGTAGAAGAATATAGACCTGTCATCTTGTCTGACATCCATATTGCAACATGTAGCAGCATGCAACGTAGTGGTTAGATAGCATTCAAACCTACATACATACGACTACAGTACACCTGAGTCTAACAAGAGTCCAAGTCCCTTAAGGGGGAAACTGTCCATCATCCCACCCCACCTTAAGGTTCCTCCCCCTTCAATCGCTCAAATAAAGAAGCAGTTCAAGAACAAAGAGCCAAACTGTGTGCAGCAAATTATAGGGGCCCAGAGTTTTTCCTGATCAGGTTAACATAGTCAGGGAAAAACTCCTGGCCCTAAGAATGGTAATGTTAGCTTCGGGATTATAGGCTTCTATCGGCATGACTTGGAATGAGCGACAACTCAAGTGTATGACTGAATTCAGGGCTGGGTAAAGACTGTACACTTTGTGATCTCGCCAAACACCAATCGTCTGGTGTCTTAAAAAGCCTGAGAGGAAGACTGAGAACCGTGGCTAAACTATCATGGACAACTACAGTCCTAACTGGAACAACCCAACTATCCCCCACCAATAAAACACCACAGTATAGAAACATGCAGATGTGTAAATAAATAACTGTTATTCAGCATCTAGAACCGATGAAAACACTGACGTTATTGACCACCAGAATGTCTTACTACTACAGCGCCTCACATCTTGGCCAGATACGGATCCTTTGTTGAGTCGAAACTACAGACCACATATTAACTGACTGGCTAACTGACTGACTGCAAATGTAACCTGAACATAGGGAATGGCTGTCTAAGTTACCCTGTTGCCCCTAGCAGCATACATAGTATAGACAGCCGATAGTACTGAATGTCCATACCTGACACAGCCATAACCCTTCCCACCTCCCCCCAGAGAGAGCCCATCCAAGCAGGCATGACCGAAGAGCTAAAACACCCCTAGTGCTAGGACCACTTGGACCGCTCCTCCTTTTGGCTGCTGATGGGTGGTAGAATCAGCGAACCGGTCCATCAAGTAGAGAGGGGTGTGTGGTGGGTGGGCGTGGGATCAGGAGATGCATAGGGAGCTGGGGACAGCGGCCAGGGTGCAGACGGGGGTGGGCAGGCCATAGTAGAGGGGGTCTGTGAGGGGGAAGAGGAGGAGGAGGAAGAGGAGGACCCCCAGCAGGTAGCAGGAGAGGATGGTGAGGCGGTGGCGGTGCTCCAGGGCCGTGCTCAGGGCAGGGAAGCCCATGTGATTACAGAAAGAGTGGCACAGCACCGGTCCCACCAGGTGACCTGAGGACAGAGAGAAAAGAGTAGCTAGAAAAATTCAGTAAATATTAACCAATATTAGGTAGATAGAAATATTCAAGGTAACAAAAATGGTTGCACCCACACAACTACCAATCTGCCAAGAGGCCCAGACCGACCTAGCTAGTGCCCACAGACCGACCTAGCTAGTGCCCACAGACCGACCTAGCTAGTGCCCACAGACCGACCTAGCTAGTGCCCACAGACCCAGACAGACCTAGCTAGTGCCCACAGACCCAGACAGACCTAGCTAGTGCCCACAGACCCAGACAGACCTAGCTAGTGCCCACAGACCCAGACAGACCTAGCTAGTGCCCACAGACCTAGCTAGTGCCCACAGACCTAGCTAGTGCCCACAGACCTAGCTAGTGCCCACAGACCTAGCTAGTGCCCACAGACCTAGCTAGTGCCCACAGACCTAGCTAGTGCCCACAGACCCAGACAGACCTAGCTAGTGCCCACAGACCTAGGCACAACCTAGCTAGTGCCCACAGACCCAGGCACAACCTAGCTAGTGCCCACAGACCCAGGCACAACCTAGCTAGTGCCCACAGACCCAGGCACAACCTAGCTAGTGCCCACAGACCCAGGCACAACCTAGCTAGTGCCCACAGACCCAGGCACAACCTAGCTAGTGCTCACAGACCCAGGCACAACCTAGCTAGTGCTCACAGACCCAGGCACAACCTAGCTAGTGCTCACAGACCCAGGCACAACCTAGCTAGTGCTCACAGACCCAGGCAGACCTAGCTAGTGCCCACAGACCCAGACAGACCTAGCTAGTGCCCACAGACCCAGACAGACCTCATGTAGGTCATGTAGTGTAGCTAGTGCCCACAGACCCAGACAGACCTAGCTAGTACCCACAGACCTAGCTAGTGCCCACAGACCCAGACAGACCTAGCTAGTGCCCACAGACCCAGACAGACCTCATGTCAGTCATGTAGTGTAGCTAGTACCCACCTGTTCTGATAAATATGAAGGCAGTGTAAGCTCCAAAGACAGCGGTGTAGGAAAACTGGAACACTGCAACACAAACATTAACACACACCATTAATAATACAGTCTATTTAACAGTCAGTGGAAAAGAAGAACACATAGCTAGGCTACAGGAGCCATATACCACATGTGAGACAAAGTAGAAAAGCTGAAGTTAATCGGTTGGTCTTTACCTGCAGCGAGAAAGATCCCAGACACACTGCCCTGTCTGAATCGCAGCAGTTCAATCACATGATGAAAGTGAGCTGTGAAGACAACATCTTTAGAGTTTCCGGACAAAATAATACAACATCATGGACAGAGTTTTAAAAAATGTCATCATCCAAATGTACATTTACATTTTGTTTACCACATTCACATGCATCATTTTTGCAAAACTGGTGAGAGCTACGGGTTCATTATTTAAAAAAAGAAAATGTATCTAGCTAAAACTCGTATGAATAATTGTTTAGTGGCAGAAAAAAACATTGCTTTCCAGCAGCAGTTGTATGAGGACAGTTGGTCTGACTGAAAATCGTCTCGTTTGCTCCTATATTATTAAGAACATATCAGGTCAATAGAGGTTTAAGTCTACTGCCTTTCTGTAATATTAATAATATGAATCAAAACAATAATTATATGAACAATATCAATTATATGAATAATTATTATATAAATAATAATAATACAAATATGAATACTAATAATAATAATAATAATAATAATAATAATAATATGAATACTAATAATAATAATAATAATAATAATAATACTACTATGAATACTAATAATAATAATAATATGAATACTAATAATAATAATAATACTATGAATACTAATAATAATATCAATAATTATAATAATAATAATTGATTGGATTTATGTCCAGATGCTCGAAGCATCTAAATGAGTTTAGCGAAGCCCAAAAACTAAGAGAAAGCAGAGTGCTTCTCTCTCTCGCTTTACGTTGATATGCCAGGTGTTCCATTTGCATGAAAATGATTAGTCAAGACACACAAAACTACAGTGCCTTCGGAAAGTGTTCAGACCCCTGGACTTCAACATTTTGTTAGGTTACAGCCTTATTCTAAAATTCATTACATTTGTTTTTTTCCCCTCCACACAATACCCCATAATGACAAAGTAAAAACAGTTTTATTTTTTTTGCTAATTTATACAAAATAAAAAATTGAAATACAACATTTATATAAGTATTCAGACCCTTTACTCTTTGTTGAAGCACCTTTGGCAGCGATTACAGCCTTGAGTCTTCTTGGGTATGACGTTACAAGCTTGGCACACCTGTATTGGGAAGTTTCTCCCATTCTTCTCTGCAGATCCTCTCAAGCACTGTCAGGTTGAATGGGGAGTGTTGCTGCACAGCTAGTTTTAGGTTTCTCCAGAGATGTTCGATCAGGTTGAAGTCCGGGCTCTGCCTGGGCCACTCAAGGACATTCATAGACTTGTCCCGAAGCCACTCCCATGTTGTCCTGTTGGAAGGCGAACCGTCGCCCCAGTCGGAGGTCCTGAGAACTCAGGAACAGGTTTTCATCAAGGATCTCTCCGTACTTTACTCCCTTCATCTTTACCTCAATCCTGTCTCCCATTCCCTGTCACTGAAAAACATCCCCACAGTATGATGCTGCCACTACCACCATGCTTCATCATAGGGATGGTGCCAGGTTTCCTCCAGACGTGATGCTTGGCATTCAGGACAAAGAGTTCAATCTTGGTTTCATCAGACCAGAGAATCTTGTTTATAGACAGGTGTGTGCCTTTCCAAATCATGTCCAATCAATTGAATTTACCACAGGTGGACTCCAATCAATTTGTAGAAACATCTAGGATGATCAATGGAAACAGGATGCACCTGAGATCAATTTCGAGTCTCATCGCAAAAGGTCTGAATACTTTTGTAAATAAGGTATCGTTTTTTTGTTTGTAATAAATTAGCAAACATTTCTAAAAAGCTGTTTAGCTTTGTCATTATGGGGTATTGTGTATAGATTGCTGATAATTTTATTTTTTAAATCCATTTTAGAATAAGGCTGTGACATAACAAAATTGGAAAAAATTAAGGGGTCTGAATACTTTCCGAAGGCACTGTACATGTTGGCGGCAGCTGTAGCACCCCTGGTGTACAGCACAGCTTTTGCATCAATATTTATGTAGGTCAAAATGGCAGATGGTGTTCGTATTGACTCGCACAGACATTAACTGACATGACACATTCATTATGAAATACTGCTAAATCCAATACATTATTTGTTCAATTCAGTTGGGGTTGAGGCAAGCAGATGTTTCTAAACGCAAACCAGATCAGCATGTTGATGGGACTTACCTACTCCGAAGAAGAGGGGACAGGTCAACATGGCAGTGGAGGGGCTGGCGCAGGGTACCAGCATGGGCAGCATACAAGCCCTGAACACCAGCTCCTCAGTCAGAGGGGCCACCACCTGGTTCCTCAGCCAGCGCATGTCCCTGAGGCACAGAGCCCAGAACCATGGGTCTGTTGGTGGGGGGAGGGGGAGAGAGAGAGATGGTCTCCAGAATAACGCAGTAATAACCATATTGGGTGAATAATAAGCTCTAGACAGTCTCTCACCAAGGGCCACTCGTATCCCATCCATGAAGCCCCAGGGGCAGTCCATAGCCAGTTGGATGAGAGGGCCAAGAAACAGAACCTACCAGAGCAAAGGTCAGAGGTTAACAACTGTAGGTCAGACAATACCAAAAGTATATCTACAACAGTCTGTTGTGTCTGTTACCATGGTGAGCAGCAGAGGCAGTATGATGGCTGGGATGAGGCCCTCGAAGCGAATGCCCATCAGAGCCAGCAACGACGGGCCGGGCTATAGGGGAACAAGAGAAGTAGTGATGGAATTCATGGAAATGTTCTCGTGTATAGCATAACATAACACTCCATGAACAGACCAGGAAATAGGCTGTAATCAACTGTTATCCTGTGCCCCAGCCTTAAAGGAACTGTGTCATGCATCTGTGCCCAGATAAAGGATTGCAATGTATCAAGTCCATTATAGGCCAGGGCAAGAGGTTTCTTGGAAAGCTGGCTACGGTGTAGTTGTACTGTATTGGAGTATGTGACGCACTAAGCTAATATAACCCATCGTTTCCCCATATAAAAACTACAGCAGACTGCTATTCAAAGGCACTTGAAAGCATCAACACGGGTTCAGCTGTCATTTCCAATCATGAGCTTTGTCATCTAATAGCAGTCGGCCTATAGCTGAGACAGCGCGGGGTAGAGACTCACCATCACACCAGTGTACACCTTCCATGTCCACACAAAGACAGGCGACAAGGCAGACACGATTAGGACACTGGTGAAGCGCCTCTTGATAACGGCCGGGTGGTCCCTGGGAGCAGGCACGTGATGCACACACAGGAGATGCACGTGTCAACATTACATTTTGTAAACAAACCAGCCCCTCAAAGAGCAAGAACACTGCAGTTAAGCAGGAAACTAAACAAACAAGCCCTCTGGTTTAGTTTGCTTGCTAATTAATCAGCAAATAATGAAAGGCTAGCAGACTGCTGCACGGAAATTCCATGGTAGCAGAATTACACGGAGACTCAGAATTTTCAATTTAAAATGTATAACCAAACAAACAATTAATTTCAAAGTTTAACAAACCATATAACTATGCACAACTAATTTTAACAATTTACACTGAACATTTTATAAAAACAGATAGGTTTGGTAACAGAATAAATATTTGGGAGATGTTACAGTAATTCTGTAACCAAACTTTGCATCTGCACGAGCCAAGAAGCCAGCAGATGGCGATATTGAGTCATGTAATGTTACTGTCCAAAGGGAACGTATGCAACACTGTTATTCTCATTGAAAACCAGTCTAAAAAGTGGTAGATCTGTTCTATTTCTATGCTTCCCGTTCTTAAGTTTAGTTTTGGCATCTTTTCCTTTGGGTTTTGTACACCAGCTATTTTTTTGGTTAAGGAATATATATTTCACAGTGGTTTAGAAGGTACAAATGATTCTCTACCCTATACTTGCCTATTTTGACACAAACTGAAATTTATGTTGAACTATTTGAATTTTAGCAACCAGGAAACGGCCCAGCAATTTCTGCATATTGCACCTTTAAATACATATCAAACCACATTTTATTTGTCAAATGTACTGCATACAGCAGGTGTAGACCAGATTTAAATATTAGAAGATGTCATGGTTTGTTTTAGCCTTTCAGTTCATCTTGAATAGAAAATGACTCAAGTAAAAGTGAAAGTCTACTTGAGTAAAAGTATCTGTAAAAATATATAAATAGTAAAGTACAGAAACACCACTGTTCACTCTAAACAGAAAATGAACATAGCAGTTTCTATTGGACAAATTGAGGAAGGTCCCTCCCAGTTTCGTTTGCTCTGTTTGGTTCTTAAACGGTTTACATAATCCACCCCTAGTCTGATAGTTTCAAAACAAAAAGGTGGCTGCAACCTGATTGGCTGAACACGATACGCAACATCTGGGACTAGCACTACCATGGTGGTGGAAAATGGTGTTTCATAAAGAAAGTATGCATATTTCCCCCGCTTTATTCCACCTTCTCACCATTTGTGTTTATTATGGATCCCCATTAGTTCCTGCCAAGGCAGCAGCTACTCTTCCTGGGGTTTATTATGGATCCCCATTAGTTCCTGACAAGGCAGCAGCTACTCTTCCTGGGGTTTATTATGGATCCCCATTAGTTCCTGCCAAGGCAGCAGCTACTCTTCCTGGGGTTTATTATGGATCCCCATTAGTTCCTGCCAAGGCAGCAGCTACTCTTCCTGGGGTTTATTATGGATCCCCATTAGTTCCTGCCAAGGCAGCAGCTACTCTTCCTGGGGTTTATTATGGATCCCCATTAGTTCCTGCCAAGGCAGCAGCTACTCTTCCTGGGGTTTATTATGGATCCCCATTAGTTCCTGCCAAGGCAGCAGCTACTCTTCCTGGGGTTTATCATGGATCCCCATTAGTTCCTGCCAAGGCAGCAGCTACTCTTCCTGGGGTTTATTATAGATCCCCATTAGTTCCTGTCAAGGCAGCAGCTACTCTTCCTGGGGTTTATTATAGATCCCCATTAGATCCTGTCAAGGCAGCAGCTACTCTTCCTGGGGTTTATTATAGATCCCCATTAGTTCCTGCTAAGGCAGCAGCAACTCTTTCTTGGATTCAGCAAAAAATTAAAGCAGTAATACACATTATATTACAACTTTTAAACATTAAAATACATTTGACAACAGATTTCACAATACAATAAGTGTGTGCCCTCTGGTCACTAGTGTCCTACAACACACTATCCAGATGTACATGTGTGTATAGTCTGTCTGTGTGTGTGTGTGTATGTACCTGTGTGTGACTTTTCAAAGACCTCACTATTCCATAAGGTGTATTTTTATCTGTCTTTAAATCTGATTATACTGCTTGCATCAGAAAATCATAGCTCTATGGAGGTACTGTCCGCCTCCCATAGTCTGTTCTGGACTTGGTGACTGTGAAGAGACCTCTGGTGGCATGTGTTGTGGCGTATGCGTGGGTATTCGAACTGTGTGCTATTGAATCTCTCCTCTACATTGAACCATGATGGATTGACATGTATATTATTAATGTTAGCTGTACATGTACATTTAAGAGGCAGCCGTGCTGTCCTGGGCCAGTTGTAATTTTCCCAAGTCCTTCTTTGTGGCACCTGACCACACAACAGGGCCTGCCTTGTTTATCTTTAATAATGGAACACTAGTTACCAGGGATGCACATCGGAATCGGACGATATTAGCTAAAAATGCCAACATCGGCACAATGTCTAGTTTAACGCCGATGTGAAAAATCGATGTCAAAGCTGACGTGCATAAAGTAGGTAGATGACGTAATGACGGCATGAAGAATACAGCACTACACAGAACAAAAGCAGAAAAATACTAAGCGCACACTTCCAACAACTAAACAAGTTCAAGTTCCAGCAGTCATTTGAAAGCGTAAGAAACTTTCAGCGAGACAACTCAAAAGGCGAAATCCATTAACACCAAGATAATTTACCTTGACAATCAACCGTTCTCTGTCGTGGGTGATGTTGGTATTAGCCGACTGGTCGAGCACCTCGAGCCCCGGTACATACTACCAAGTAGGCGCTATTTTTCAGATTGCTCAACTGGAGTTACACAATATTGCTGAAACACATCCATAAGCTACTTGCTATGGGCGTCACTGCTATTAGCTTCACGACTGACATTTGGACCAGCGATATCAACCCCATGAGCAGGCGGAGTCTGACAGCACAGGAGGTCGACAAGGATTTCGTACTGAGGAAAGGCTTATTGCATACTCAAGAATGTGCTGGTTCTCAGACCGCTGCAGCCATTTCAATGGCATTTGAGAACGTTTGATACTTGGAAACATGATCACTCCTAGCTCCATTCGAACAACTGACTCGAGAAATAAGCTAATCAACTGCGTTTGCAGCAGACGTGATACCCTCGGTCATGGCTTTAAAACGCCTGCTCAACAAAACTGCCCACACATAACAAGCGATTCGGTGGCATTCTCTCTGAGCCTCTTTACTGTGTCACCACCATGCTCAATGCTAGGTACAAGGACCTCTTGGCATTCTCGCAGTTAGCTTCATGAGGTAGTCACCTGGAATGCATTTAAATTAACAGGTGTGCCTTGTTAAAATGTAATTTGTGGAATTTCTTTCCTTCTTAATGCATTTGAGCCAATCAAATTGGCATGGTAGGGGTGGTATACAGAAGATAGCCCTATTTGGTAAAAGACCAAGTCCATATTATGACAAGAACAGCTCAAATAAGCAAAGAGAAACGACAGTCCATCATTACTTTAAGACATGAAGGTCAGTCAATATTAGAGGTAGACCGATTATGATTTTTCAACACCGATACAGATAATGATTATTGGAGGACCAAAAAAAGCTGATACCGATTAAATCGGCCAATTTTTAAAAATGTATTTGTAATAATGACAATTACAACAATACTGAATGAACACATATTTTAACTTAATATAATACATCAATAAAATCAATTTAGCCTCAAATAAATAATGAAACATGTTCAATTTGGTTTAAATAATTCAAAAACAAAGTGTTGGAGAAGAAAGTAAAAAGTGCAATATGTGCCATGTATGCTCAGAACATAGTGGTGGTTCCTTTTAACATGAGACTTCAATATTCACAGTTAAGACGTTCTAGGTTGTAGTTATTATAGAAATTATAGGACTATTTCACTCTATACTATTTGTATTTCATATACCTTTGACTAGTCGATGTTCTTATTGGCACTATAGTATTGCCAGCCTAATCTCAGGAGTTGATAGGCTTGAAGTCATAAACAGCGCTGTGCTTCAAGCATTGCGAAGAACTGCTGGCAAATGCAGGAAAGTGGTGTTTGAATGAATGCTTACGAGCCAGCTGCTGCCTACCACTGCTCAGTCAGACTGCTCTATCAAATATGATGAGGGGTGGTCGTTTGGTCGCAGACCCATTACGGATGCAGACAATGAGGCAGTGATCGCTGAGAACTTGGTTGAAAACAGCAGAGGTGAATTTGGAGCGCGAGTTAGTTAGGATGACATCTATGAGGGTGCCCGTGTTTACTTATTTGGGGTTGTACCAGGTAGGTTCATTGATAATTTGTGTGAGATTGAGGGCATCAAGCTTAGATTGTAGGATGACCGGGGTGTTATGCATGTCCCAGTTTAGGTCACCTAGTAGCACGAGCTCAGAAGATAGATGGGGGGCAATCAACTCACGTATGGTATTGAGGGCACAGCTGGGGGCAGAGGGAGGTCTATAGCAAGCAGCAACAGTGAGAGTTTCTGGAAAGGTGCCTCTCTAATATTGATATTAGAGAGGCATGCGTAGCCAAGTGAACATATGGGTCCAGTGAGTGGTTAGGCTGACTGGGGACACGGCGATTCAGATAATTAGAAGGCCGATGCTAACAAGCTAACAGTTAGTAGGCCTGGGGCTAAACAAGCTAGCAGTTAGCAGACCGGGTTAGCAAGCTAGCAGTTAGCAGCAGGCTAGCTAGCAGTTAGCAGACCGTGGCAGACAAGCTATCAGATAGCAGGGGCTAGCAGCAAGCAGTTAGCAGGGGCTAGCAGTTATCAGACCAGGCAGGCAAGCTAGCAGTTAGCAGGGGCTAGCAGTTAGCAGACCGGGCAGGCTAGCTAGCAGTTAGCAGACCGGGTTAGCAAGCTAGCAGTTAGCAGGGGCTAGCAGTTAGCAGACCGGGCAGGCTAGCTAGCAGTTAGCAGACCGTGGCAGACAAGCTATCAGATAGCAGGGGCTAGCAGTTAGCAGACCGTTAGCAGACTCCAGACTTTCTTCTATAGGCAGAGTTATTAACTGAATCAAAAAATGAATCCAAGTTGCCTTCTGAAAGATGATTGATATAGTGAACTGTAGAAAGAGTATTTTCTTATTAATCACTTCAAGATAATCAGATAAATGGATGTAATACTAGTCTGCCTACTCTTCTCCAAATTAAAGAAATAAGGGGGAGGGTCAACTTTTTCAATCCATTTGGCCTTTGATCAAGGCACCCTTTTTTTAAACTTTATTTAACTAGACAAGTCAGTTAAAATAACAAATTCTTATTTACAATGATGGCCTGGGAACAGTGGGTTAACTGCCTTGTTCAGGGGCAGAACAACAGATTTTTACCTTGTCAGCTCGGGGATTCGATCTAGCAACCTTTCAGTTAATGGCCCAACGTGCTAAACACTAGGTACCTGCCAACACGCACTCTGTGACTAAATTGTTATACATGTCATCCAGATCACATTAGCATTTAGCAAGCGCTGCTTTTTCATCTTCATTTAAATCAAGTTGATTGCTCAGCCTGTTAATATCAACAATAATATCCATCTGCTTGGATCATCTTTTCTGAGCTAGCATTTTACCAGTAGTGATGGCAATTCTGAATTTAATCATTTCCCCATTTGTTAGCAGAAGAAAGAGCAGAATCGAGGCAGGTCTCTCTGATAAGTGCTTTAGACTGTAACTAAATGACGAATTATTTAAAAGAAAATAGGTACATTTCCAGTATGCTTTAGAAAATCCACTAATTATATGTAAACGCCTCAATAACTCCATCTGCTGGCCTTCGGGCTTTTTTTGTTGAAATTGTTCAGAGTAGTATGGCTTGTTCAACTTTGAAATCGATGTTTTTGGTTTGGCATACATTTAAGTGAAACAACGGAGATTCAGCGTAATTCCGTTACCATGGAATTGCCCTGCACGAAAGCCGTGCTAGGTAGTTATCCACCGACAAGCTGGCAAACTACCACTTCCGTATGTCTGTAGAATCTTCTACGAATAAAAATAGCAAAGAAATACGAGGCTTACCTTGGCAAATCACTTCTCCACACGTATAAGCTCCCAACGTAGGAGCAGGCAAGTAGCAAACATGACAGAACAGACACCCAACATATTCCGTCAGGAGGGACAAACTCGCCATTGCTGCTCCACATTTGGTTTGACATAACATTTGGCGTTAAATCGTCATCCTCTACCATGGCGAGGGTACAGGGTCAATGGTTGTGTTTGGACAAAGATATTATTCAGTGGAGTGATAATTCTCTGCCCACCTTAATTGGTGAAAAAATATTCATAAACGCGAGCTGAGAAAAATGTCAGTTCTTGCTCGCTCAAATAACATATCCTGGGCGCTGTAATTTAACGTCATCATGTGGCGTCAGACGCACGCCTTCCCGTGACACATTCGTATGTCAGTGTATTATTAGGACTGTATAATAGGATGGCAGTCAATTAACAAAAAAACATTAAGGAATGTTTGTATTAGAGCATTTGATTATTTTTTGCCACGTTTTATTAAGCTAACGCAAAGCATAACTCTACATGCAAATCTTCTTAATTTTATTATAGGCATTATATACATTATTATTAATATAATTTAAATATTTACCCATAAGTAGCAGGAAATTACATTTTTTTTGCCTTGGGGAAAGGTAGCATATGTTTCTCAGCAGGTCAACAGCTTGCTCATTCTTCATATGTACAGCCACATCATATCTCCCTAGCATATAGAGCAGTGAGGTGTTTCTGAAAAAAACTAAAAAACATTGTCATTCACACAGACTAATCTACACATGCTACTGTACCTGCCTGAAGCGCGCCTTTTTTACAGTAGCTTACTGTACAGTACAAGTACCACGCTCAGGAATCAGCAGATAGCTGGAGCCAGCACGTTGTGCGAATCTGAAGACGGCCTTACGCAATAGTCGCGGAATCCTGACCAACTGCAGAGACGCATTAATGTGGGCGATGGTGGATCCGTGTGACTACTGAGTTTTCACCAAAGGAGAGCAGCGCTAGAGAGAGATGGGCGTGACAACCGGGTGTCTGGACCACGATTAGTCTCCAGGGGGAAAGAGCATCTCGCAGTCTCCAATGTACCCGATGACAACGGAGAGGCAATGCCGACTGTCCTGTCCAATGGTTGTTCCATCCAATTTACCTTAGCAGGTGGTCTTTTAACAACGGCACGACGCCCGATATTGAGGCCACACGGGGATTGACACAATCTAAAAGGGAATAAAACATTTTACGGACCTACTTCGGAAAACATCAGCGGGTATTTATTGATTCATTTGGCTACCTGTTCAATTACTGGCCATCATTGTGTTTTTGGGTGCTGAAGTGTGGTGACAATTGGCCGGCCGGTCGTGTGCTTTTTTCTTCTTTTGTTACATTACATGACACGATGCTAGGAGATAGGATAGCCTATTTTGTTGTCCGTGCGTGTGTACTTGCGTGCGTGGTGATGTCTTACATTGTAGTATGTATTGTCTGTGCAGTGGATTCCCTTGTGTACTTCCCTGCCTCATAGACTGCTGTGCTATGGAGCCGAGAAACGTTGAACAAAGAACAACATATTACAATGGATAGGCTATTCAAATATACACTAACCTCATTAAGTTTAAAGATACTGTAATAAACAGACCGTCACGTTCCACCGTAATAACATTTAATAACATTTTTTGATGTTATAATAACATAACAACATGTTTTTATATAGCTTAATATATCTTTTTCAGTGATGGTTCTTTCAGCAAGCCTATACGCACATTAAACAAAGGTTGTTATAGCTACAATATTTATAACCAACGGAAATGTCATCATTCCATACGGTTACGGCTGTGATTATTTAAAGTCAAATGACAAGTCCTTTTTAACACAACTGCATCGGAGACGCAATCCTCTGCAATCTACCGGTTGAAGGCACAGAACCAGCCATGATCATTTTCTCATCGCTCAAATCAGTGTGTAGCTAGTTGGTTTTACATACATATCAAAATATGTCTAGTTTAGCCTTATTGCAGAACCAACGGGCTTTGTGCATAGTTTATTTATTCTGATTATTGGTGCGTGGCAAATTCTGTTCTTTGGGGAGGCCTGCTTGATGAGACAGGCATGATGATAATGGGGACCAAGATGGCTCACAACTCCCGCATACTTTGGAGGACAAGTACACAGTGTGGAACCTGGAAGTGTGTCAATATTATGTAAGAACAATTATTGAGCATGTTTGGTTCCTTTAGGACCTCTTGTCCAACACACAAACATATTGTGAAGTTCTTATGATAAGCTGTATAGGTAGGTTGATCTGTACATTTAATAGATCTAGAAATAAACTCAAGCCTCAGTCTAAGAAATCAATGTTAATTTGCCATATACTGTATTGTGTCCACAGCATAACATACACACACACTCATTCACTCACACACACACACTCATGATTCAACAGCATGTTTTGAGACACTCATTTTCAATTTGTGTGCACCATAACCAGTCTCCTATTCCCTATGATGTACAGTAGTCTTGTTAAAGAGGCCTCTGTGTTCTCTTGTTGTGCCCTTAATAGAGCCCACTGGGAGGCTGTCTGTTTTGTTTCTCCTTCTTCACTGTTTACTCCTCCTCTTCCTCCTATAGAGTAAATATACAACTTAATTAAAACTGTTTATAACTTCATTAATACTGTTTATAACCACATTAATATGGTTTACAACTTAATTCATAAGGTTCACACCTTTATTAATACTGTTTACAACTACTGTTTACAACTTAATTAATACTGTTTACAACTACTGTTTACAACTTAATTAATACTGTTTACAACTACTGTTTACAACGTAATTAATACTGTTTACAACTACTGTTTACAACTTAATTAATACTGTTTACAACTTAATTAATACTGTTTACAACTTAATTAATACTGTTTACAACTTAATGCTGTGTACAACTACATTAATGCTGTTTACAACTTAATTAATGCTGTTTACAACTTCATAAATACTGTTTACAACTTAATTAATACTGTTTACAACTTAATTAATACTGTTTACAACTTAATGCTGTGTACAACTACATTAATGCTGTTTACAACTTAATTAATGCTGTTTACAACTTCATAAATACTGTTTACAACTTAATTAATACTGTTTACAACTGAATTAATGCTGTTTACAACTTAATTAATACGTTTTAGAACTTCACTAATACTGTTTACAACTACATTAATGCTATTTACAACTACATTAATACTGTTTACAACTTAATTAATGCTGCTTACAACTTAATTAATACTGTTTACAACTTAATTAATACTGTTTACAACTTCATTAATGCTGTTTACAACTTCATAAATACTGTTTACAACTTAATTAATACTGTTTACAACTGAATTAATACTGTTTACAACTTAATTAATACTGTTTACAACTTAATAAATACTGGTTAGAACTACATTAATACGGTGTACAACTTAATTAATGCTGTTTAGAACTACATTAATGCTGTTTACAACTACATTAATACTGCTTACAACTTAATTAATACTGTTTACAACTTAATTAATACTGTTTAGAATGACATTAATACTGTTTACAACTTCATTAATGCTGTTTACAACTTCATTAATACTGTTTAGAACTACATTAATACTGTTTAGAACTACATTAATAATGTTTAGAACTACATTAATACTGTTTACAACTTAATTAATACGGTTTACAACTTCCTTAATACTGTTTACAACTACATTAATACTGTTTACAACTTAATTAGTACTGTTTACAACTTAATTAATACTGTTTACAACTACATTAATGCTGTTTACAACTTCATACAGCAAATAAAGACAACCATCATTTTTAAAAATGTATTTAACCTTTATTTAACTCGACAAGTCAGTTAAGAACAAATTCTTAGTTACAATGACGGCCTACCCCGGCCAAACTCTAACCCGGACAATGGCTGGGGAGAGTGTGTGTGGTAGAGGTAGATAGGTAATGAGGTAACAGAGCGACCCACCTGTGTCTTCCTGTAGAGGTGGAGAGGTGATGAGGTAACAAGAGCAGCCCACCTGTTTCTTCCTGTAGAGGTGGAGAGGTGATGAGGTAACAGAGCAGCCCACCTGTGTCTTCCTGTAGAGGTGGAGAGGTGATGAGGTAACAGAGCAGCCCACCTGTGTCTTCCTGTAGAGGTGGAGAGGTGATGAGGTAACAGAGCAGCCCACCTGTGTCTTCCTGTAGAGGTGGAGAGGTGATGAGGTATCAGAGCAGCCCACCTTTGCTTTCCTGTAGAGGTGGAGAGGTGATGAGGTAACAGAGCAGCCCACCTGTGTCTTCCTGTAGAGGTGGAGAGGTGATGAGGTATCAGAGCAGCCCACCTTTGCTTTCCTGTAGAGGTGGAGAGGTGATGAGGTAACAGAGCGACCCACCTGTGTCTTCCTGTAGAGGTGGAGAGGTGATGAGATAACAGAGCAGCCCACCTGTGTCTTCCTGTAGAGGTGGAGAGGTGATGAGGTAACAGAGCAGCCCACCTGTGTCTTCCTGTAGAGGTGGAGAGGTGATGAGGTAACAAGAGCAGCCCACCTGTGTCTTCCTGTAGAGGTGGAGAGGTGATGAGGTGACAGAGCGACCCACCTGTGTCTTCCTGTAGAGCCAGAGGGTCAAGCAGGTAGGTGGAGGTGGCAATAACATAGAGAGGAGATTATTTATGTTTTTATTGCCTACCAACAAAATATAATGTAGTCTTTAGGGGAGCGTAGGCCAAGTGTAGTCCGAACCCAGTTGAGATATAAACCCATTTGAACCATTTGAGATATGAACCCAGTTGAACTATTTGAGATATGAACCCAGTTGAACCATTTGAGATATGAACCCAGTTGAACTATTTGAGATATGAACCCAGTTGAACCATTTGAGATATGAACCCATTTGAACCATTTGAGATATGAACCCAGTTGAACCATTTGAGATATGAACCCAGTTGAACTATTTGAGATATGAACCCAGTTGAACCATTTGAGATATGAACCCAGTTGAACTATTTGAGATATGAACCCATTTGAACCATTTGAGATATGAACCCATTTGAACCATTTGAAATATGAACCCAGTTGAACCTGACAAGGAGTAGTCTCAAAGGAAGGAGAATGTGCTGCAATTCTGAATCCATATCTGTAAACAAGCAAAAAGGTACTTTGAACCAAAGATGTATCACCTAAAAAGACCTGACAAAGAGACCGTAACTTTGAAGGGAAATAGATAGTGTTATCAATGAAAGAGGAACCCTTTCCAAGAGGATAGAGGTAGAACGTTGACTAAGGTATAGTATGGCATGGATGTTGGCCCTGGTAATGGATGTTACTGTTGTTGTTGTTTTCCAAGGCATCCTCTATTGCTACAGTCTGTGTGTCAGCTTAACGTGAAATGAGGATTTGTCTCCTTCTATTATCTAGTGTAGAACATTGAGTGGTTTTCCTAACCTGATTAGGTGGAACCCTCATAAAATTTGATGAAAGGAGAGAAGAAACAGACACACACACACTTTCTCTCTCTCTCGCTCTCTCTCTGAGGTGCTATGCTGTCCACTCCACTGACTGTATACCCAGATAGGGCCAGTGAGGGCCATTCAGGACTGAAGGACATTCTACTCCATCATACATACTGCATCACACAACACCGGTCAGTCACAGACAGTCTCAG